>NC_091852.1:5468245-5614914 GCF_037783145.1 Equus przewalskii
GAGCCGCCTGTTCTGGACCACTGCACATTCTGGCAGCCTTGGGCGTACTGAACCTTCTCACCACACAGGACACATCTCCTCTGGAGTAGTGCACTAGCCTCCTAAGGGGTCTCCCTGCCTTTGCTCCTGTCGCCCTGGGCTTACTCCTAACACAGCAACTGAGGGATCCTCCTAAAACACACAGTCTGAGCAGGCCAGCCTCTACCAGAGCCTTCCAGTGGCCCCCAAGTTCTCCCAGTGACCTGTAACACCCTCCTGGTGGGCCCCAACTCCCTCTCTGGGCTTCTCTCCCAGCCCTCTCCCCTCACTCACTCCACTCCCTCATGTTCCTCAAACACACCACACTCTCTTCTGCTCCAAGACCTCTGAGCCTCTTCTCCTTTCCCGGAACGCTCTTCTGCCAGATATCCACTCAGCTCTCTCCCTCACTTCCTTCAGTCTCTGCTCTGATATCACCTCAGGAGAGAGACCTTCCCAGACCACCTATGGAGAGCACCCCTCTTCCCTGCTCTGCTGCACTCTAACCCCTTACCCAGCTTTATCTTCTACACAGACCTCATCAGCACCTGTCATGACTTTGATTTGTGTGAGTGTTTGCTTCCTGTCAGCCTCTCCCTACAGAACAGAAGCCCCAAAAGGTTATCTCGTCTGGTCCACCGCTGTTTCCCAAGATCCCCTCTGGGTACCTGGCACAGCGAATATCAGATGAATGAATGAATGACAGGAAGTCTTCTAGAAGATGTTGCGTGGTCAGACTGGGTCAGCTAGAGTCAACCAGCAAGCAATGCTGGGTTCAGAAGACACCAATATAGTGGATGTCAGAGTTACTGCATGAAGTTCAAAGACATACTTTCCTTATTCATTCTTTCACTAAACAATTTCCATGCATCTACTTTGTGCCAGGTGTCTATCCCTCTCACGAGAATTTCTTCCGTGTCGGATAAGGAGAGCACCCCTCCTATAATAATGCACCATAAAACAGGTATTTTACAATGATTCTCATAGTACAATGGAATAGTCTAGAAATACCCATGCTGTTGGGAACTGCTGGAAAATGTGTCATACAAGTATAAACACGTGAGAATGTTCAGAACTGCTAACTTGCAAGGTCTCTCTTGTTTTTTCCAGCCTTCCTATTTCCTCAGTTTACCTGCCTGTTTGTCTTCTTTGGGCTCCTCAATTTAGAATGAGTCCAAAGGAGGAATTTGCCCCTCCAGTCGGATCAGAGAGTGCTCAAGGACACAGAGGCTGCGAAACCCGCTGGTGACTCAGGAATGTTCTATGATTAGCCAGGTGCTGAGATCACTCGATCGACAGCTGGGGCCACGCTGTTTACTAAGAGGATGACTTACAGATGGGAGGGGAGTTGTGCAGGCTGAGCAGAGGGGCAAGAGGACAGGTGGGGCCAGGAGAAATGAGAGAGTCACCAAGTCATCCTAATAAGGTGATCAGGTTTCCACCTCATGACTCTACAGCTGCACCTGGTCTGCATTCTCAGCACAAGAACCACGTTCTCAAAAAGGTCAGCTTTAAAATAATCAAAAAGTGATCTGCCCATGGTGCTGCTTAAGCACTTCATGAAGAATATTTGCCAAGTCTTCTCTTCTCTAGGCAGATTCCACCTTGAGTTGCCTAAATTTTTAAGTTCCTTCCCAGGGCGTGGGAAGAAAGTTTCCTGCATCGTGGGCTTACAGGTCTGGAGAAGGCAAGCTCTTCGTGATCTCACAGATGTGGCTGTGGAAGAGCTTGTGAGAGCCCCAGAGACCTCACCACATAGAAGCCTCATCCTGGAATAGACAGACAAACACCTGCTGGAGGAACATCAAAGGGGAAGGTGGAGTGTCCCGAGGACAACTTGAGCAACCGCACCACTCGTGATGAACATCCACTGCCTGCCAGGCCCAGGCAGTGGCATTGTGGATGGCTCTGACCTCTTCAGCTGCAACAGCAGGGTGACCACCTTACCCCTGGACAGGTCTGCGAACGGTCCTGGCCTGTCCTGTTCTCAAACAAAAGCTTTCCAAAAACTCTAAAAGCCCCTAAATATTTAGCTGGCTCTGTGTACTTAAGAGTTTACTATTTATTAAAAAAAAAAGTTAAACCTAACAAACCAGTTTGTAATGGCCCAAACTGTCTATCAACAGTAGAAAAAATAACTAAATAATGTCATATTCATAGAATTGACTCCCATACATCAGTGAGAATCAAAGAATTACAATTGCAAGCAGCAACAAGGATGAATCTCAAAAACACGACAGTGCGCACAGGGAGCCAGACGCAAGAAGACAACTGGGTGCTGACCGCACGATGTCTTTATGAGAAATTCTATGAAGTTCACCAACGGGCACCTCTAAACTATGGTGTTAGAAGCCAGGGTGGTGGTCACCCTCCGGGAGTCGCACCGAGAGGAGAGAGGAGAGGAGGTATGAGGAGGGCTTTGGGGTGCCAGTCATGGGGTGTTTCTGGATCTGCGTGCTGTCATCCAAGAGCATTCGCCTTATAAAAGTGTGTCATGACACTTATAATTTTGCATTCTTTTCCATATGCATGTCATACTTCCATTGTTAAAAAAGCAGTTCATTGATTATTCTTTTGAATCTTCTTAATAAACATGTACTGAGTTTACACCGGCCTGCAAACCCCCGTAGGACTGGCCTGACCATCTCTCTCACTTCATCTCCTGCTGCCCTTGCGCTTGTTCACTCAGCTCTTACTGTTCTTCTTTCATACCACCCCAGGGCCTTGCACTGGCTGATCCTTCTGCTTGGAACGCTCTCCCCACAGATATCTGCAGGGCCTGATTTCTCACCTCCTTCACATTTTATTCTAATGCAAGGGATTGACAAGCTGCAGCCTGTGGCCAAACTTGGTCTCCCGCCTATTTCTGTAAATGAAGTTTCATGAGGCACAGCCATGCTCATTCCTTTATGTAATGTGTAGGGCTGCGTTTGCACTAAAACATTGTTGAGCAGTTGGCCAGCAAAGGATAAAGTATGTAGTCTCTGGCCCTTTGCAGAAAAGGTTCACCAGCCCCTGCTCTGAGGCCACCTTCCCAGGGAGGGCTTCCCTGACCTCATTTAAAACTGGAATCCACTGGATGTGGAGAAAAGGGGACACTTGTGCACTGCTGGTGGGAGTGTAAGTTGGGGCAACCAGTATGGAAAACAGTATGGTGGTTCCTCAAAAAATTAAAGAGAGAACTACCATATGATCCAGGAATTCCACTTCTGGATATTTACCAAAGGAAAAAAATCACTACATTGAGAAGATATCTGCATCCCATGTTCGCTGCAGCATAATTCACAATAGCCAAGACATATAAACAACCTAAGTTTCCGCTAGTGGAAGAAGAAGAATATTATTCAACCATAAAAAAGAAGGAAATCCTGCCATTTGCAACAACATGGATGGACCTTGAGGGCAATATGCTAAGTGAAATAAGTCAGAGAAGGACAAATCTCATATGATCTCATTGATATGTGGAATCTAAAAATAAAAGAATGCATAGAGACAGAGAACTGATTGATGGTTGCCAGAGGTGGAGGCTGAGTGGTAAGTGAAATGGATGAAGGCCATCAAAAGGTACAAACTTCCAGTTACAAGATAAATAAGTCCTGGGGATGTAACGTACTGTAAGTGCACGCTAGTAAAAATTTCAAGAGAAACTGGAATCCATCCCCGCTCCCCTTCCCTCCCACTTTGCCCCTCCCCTCTACATTTTACCCAAAGCATTTACCAACAACTGGCAGACTCCAGATATTACTGTTGTTGTTGTTTTAAATGTTTCGGTCTCCCCTCAGGAGAATGTAATCTCCACGAGGGCAGGGCTTTCTGTGTGTTTTGTTCTCTGACTGTGACCCTGGCACCTCAAGCAGGGCCTCACACAGAGTGATGATTCTATAAACGTGTGGGAGCAGTGAGAGCACTGGACTCAGCTGATGTGCCAGGTGCTATGCTGACCAACTCTATAATCTTTAGCTCATTTATATTCTTTGCCTCATTTAGAGGATTTTTTTCCTAGTGTGGGTAGGTCTCAGTTAAAATGAGATCTTTGGCAAGTGTAATTTCTTTTAAAATTTCAGTGGATTAAGGGTAGCAGCAGCCATGGTAGAAAGTACTCAATATTAGCATCTGACACTTAAGAGTGGGGATGAGCTTAAGAAAGAGAGGGGTGTGATATTAGCTTTGTCTACTTTAAGCCAAAACAAATTGCAAAGCTGAAGAGCCCCTGTCAAGAAAGAACCATCCTTGGGAGCAGCTCATATGATCGTGGGGTCCTATGGCCTTCATCCTGGGAAAAGCAGGAGCTGATGGCAGCAGAGTTTGAATTCTTGGCTCACTTCCGGAGTTGTTTTCCAATTCCTCAGTAAATCTTCACTTTCTCTCACAGTGAAACAGATCCAAGGATGGGATCTCTCAGTATTACTTCTTACAGCTACCTGTGAATTTACAATTCTCTCTAAATAAAGAATTTAATTAAAACTACCTTTCCAAGGGTTTGGCTCTGCTTATCTCTTCATTCTTGAGGACAAAGGAAAGCTGGAAAACACACACATTCTTCTGTGCTATGGGCTTGACGTACAGTGTCTTCATAAAAATGCTTGTGACCTTAGAAACTTCATAACTAATGTTGTAGGTATGACAGGACAACTCTGTAACTGACTTTTAAAAGCAAATTGCTTTGAATCTTCATTTTGCTAGTGAATCGGGTGGTAATTAAAAACGGCCAGTTCAGCAGAAGGCCAACTCTGACAGTGGCTAACAGAGTGAGGGTCTGGGCAGTGGTTCGGTCATGGTCCATCACCCCCAGCCCTACAGATGGAAAAGGCTCAGGGTGGGGGGCGCCCACGGCCATGAGGCTGCCTGAGGAGAGTCGGGCTCCAGAGACAGCCCCACTCTCCTCACCTGTTCAAATGTTAACCCCAACAGAACGTCCAGCCACCTAAGGAAAAACATATTGTCAAGATGCAGGTTGCAGCCATCAGGGAAATGCAAATCCAAGACACAGTGTAAATCCACTTTACCACATCACACCCACTAGGATGGCTACAATCAATAAGTGAGATAACAGCAAGTGTTCCTGGTGAGGACGTGGAGAAATCACAGCCCTCACACACTGTCGGTGGGAATGTAAAATAGTCCAGCCTCTGTGGAAAACAGTCGGCCAGTTCTTCAAAATTTAAACATACAGTTACCACATAAACCAGCAATTCTAGCCACTCCTGGGTAAATGAAAACATACATCCACACAAAAGTGTGCACACATGCGTTCACAGCAGCAGTATTCATAAGAGCCAAAAAGTGGAAACAACTGAAATATCCATCAGCCAATGAATGATCAGTACATTGTGGTAGATCCATACAATGGAATCTCATTTGGTAATAATAAGACATGAAGACACGACAATGTAAAGGAACCTGGGAAACCTTATGCTAACTGAAAGACTCTAGTCGCAAAGACCACACGATGTATGATTCCATCATATGATCTGTCCAGAACAGGCAAATCGATGGAGACAGGAAGCAGATTAGTGATTGCCTAGGGCCGGGAGAAATGCAGAGGTTGGGTGAGCGACAACCATGGCGGCTGATGTCTCCTTGGAGGGAATGAAGTGTTCTAAAATTGACTGTGGTGACGGTCTCACAACTCTGTGAATATACTGAACACCACTTTAAATGGGTGACTTGTATGGCATGTATTTTATATCCCAATAAAGCTGTTAAACAAACAGATGTGAGAGGATGCCGCTCAGAGACTCTGAACAGGCCTGACCCTCATTCACAAGATGCACCTGGTCCCTCTTGAAAGTTCTGCCCTGGCCCGGTTACCTCACCAGCCTGAGCCTGGCTGTGGGGCCTGCATCTCCCAGGTTCTCCTCCTTCCCTGCTTAGTGAGTGACTTAGGAAACGACCATAAACTGAAGGTGAGGGCTTTTACAAAATACAATGTGCCATATAAATTCACCATAATCAGCTCAGTTGGTCCCCAAACAGCATAAAGCCGAGGAGGGGGGGAAAGCAATGGGACCCAGAGAAGGAAGGAGTTTGCCAGGACGAGGGCACTCATTAGGCCTCTTCGCTCGGCTAGAGGTCTCCTGGTAGGAAAATGCATCAGACTGAGCACTCTCTGGGCACCCTGAAGGGGAAAATGGCTCTCGGGTATTTGGCAACACATGACATAACAAAAATAAAAAGACTCACAACATGCAGGGGCCATCCGGAGAGCCAGGAAAGAAAAACAAAAAGGTGAGACACAGGGCTGATGGCTGAAGGGTGGTTTTCTCTCCCCCATTCATTAACAGGAAAATAAATGAGTAACTGCTGAACCTCTCAATTTTCAGTTAGGATTCAATGCCAGGAAGCGTTTCTGCCTCAGCACCTAAATGATTCACAACTGCTCAAAACATCTCCCATAAACCTGCATCAGGGATAAACGTGCTCCGCAGCACTCTGTTGACGGGCTCTGTGTGTGTGTGGGTGCGTGTGTACGCGCATGTGTGTGTGTGTGTGTGTCCATCTCAGTTCCTGAAGAGCAGGTGTCTGGTCTCCTACCATTGCCAGACCTCACCTGGAAGGCGGAAACCTGCTCTTTGGCCGGCCCCCTTTCTGAAGGTATCACTTAGCCTGACATCTCTAGGGATTACACTTTAGTTTGTTAAACTTCTTAGTCTTGGACAGAGCAGGGTTCAAATCTCAGTCCCCCACTCACTGGCTGTGGGACTTGGGACAGGATACATCTCTGTGGCCCATTTTCCGCACCTGTAACACAGAGACATGAATTCTCACTTCATAGGGCTGCTTCTAGGATGAAATGAAAGGAAAGGAGCTTAGCAGGGGGGCTGGCACTGTAGCAAGTACTCAGTAGACTGTGGCTTTCCCTGTCACCACTGTCATGACTATTTGGTAAAGCGTGTTCACGTATGGATTCTTTCAGCTAACCAATGTTTGTGTTGAGCACCTGTGGTGTCCCAGGCGCTGGGGATGTTCTAGACCCTGGGAGGCAGCAGCATCCCTGGCCTCCCATCTACCTGGGAAGACAAGCAAGCAGGCACCCGAAGAAGAAGGAGTTAATAAACAGCCATAAGTGCTATGAAAAAGTGACAAGGAGCAATGTGATCTGGAGTGTCACTTTAGAGAGAAGACTCAGACAGTGTGTGTGATGGGGCATTAAAATTGTGTGGTTCCGTAAATGCTCACTGGTTGATCAACTGATCGACTGGAGAACCTTTCTAAGCTCTCCTGCAAAAGTGAGGCCAGGGACCAGTGGACGGACATGCACCTGATACCCTCGCTGCATCCCGCTCACACACGACTGAGAAATCTCCAGGCCTTCCCTTTCCGCTTTCCTCCTCGCTAAGGCCAGGCCCCTTTCTTCTTGTTCCCACTGTCTCAGGTCCTCGGGGATCTATGTAAATGACTATTCCTTGAAAGGAATCTCACATGTCAGATGTCTTTCAGCTTCTGTGACTCTTCTTCACACATCACTGAGGGAGTCCAATTTTAAACAGGGTCCTTGGGACGAAAGGTCCTCTCTGAAGACATCCTGAGTCTGAAAGACACAGAGACAAGCAGAGAAGGGGGAACAGCATTTATTCCAGTCACTCTGGAAAGGAGGAAAACAAAATGATGCAACGGAAGAAGCAGTGAGGACATTCCAAAAAACCGGGATGTGAATTCCATTCATCCAGCACAAATACAAGCCCAGGTCATTCTGGCCCATACAAACTACCCCTCCATGGGGTTGCTATTATTCCCTAATAAAAGATGGTCAACATTGTTTTCTAAAACAGAAAATTCTGGAAGGATGCACCAAAAATATCTGTGGAGAGTGGTGACCCCTAAGGAGTACATCTGGGCTCTGGTATATGAGGATGATTTATTTTTCATTGAATCATCTTTTGTATTATTTGAACTTTCACTATAATAATCATTAAAGAGAATTATTGTGCTCTATAATAATTATTAAAGAAAAAAGATATTCTCACTAAAATAAATGATGGGAAATTACTGATTTGAGAGGTGCTGCGTATTAATCAATGATTACAAGTTTTAGGAGTTACTATCCTTTGTCTAAACCATTGGATGATCCAACAATGTATAAAAAGGATTTCACACCATAATCAAGTGGGATTCATTCCAGGTATGCAAGGCAGGCTTGCCACTAAAAATCAATTAATATAGGGGCTGCTCCGGTGGTGCAGAGGTTGTTTGCACATTCCTCTTTGGCAGCCCAGTGTTCGCCAGTTCAGATCCCGGGTGCAGACCTACACACCGCTTATTAAGCCATGCTGTGGCAGGCGTCCCACATATAAAGTAGAGGAACATGACCATGGATGTTAGCTCAGGGCCAATCTTCCTGAACAAAAAAAGGAGGATCGGCAGCAGATGATAGTTCAGATCTTCCTCAAAAAAAAAAAAAAAATCAATTAATATAGTCGATCACAACAACAATCTGAAAAAGAAAAATCACACGATCATATCACATAAATGCAGAAAAATCTTCTGACAAAATCCAATACCGATTCATGATAAAATCTCTCAGTAAACTAGAAATAGAGGAAACTTTCTCAACTTGACAAAAAATAGCTACAAAAAAAGCTGCAGCTCGTATCACACTCAATGGTGACAAACTCACAGCTTTCCACCTAGGATCAGGTACAAGGCAAGGATGTCCCCTCTCACCACTCCTTTTCAATGTCGCACTGGAAGTCCTTGCCAATGCAAAAAGGCAACAGAAGGCAATAAAAGGCATACAGCTGGGAAGGAAGTAGTAAAGCTGTCATCGGTCACAGACGACATGATCATCTATGTAGAAAGTTTGAAAGAATCAACAAAAAAACTCCTGGAACTAATAAGGGATTATAGCAAGGTTGTAGGATACAAGGTTACTACACAAAAGTCAATCTCTTCCCTATATACCAGCAATGAACAGTGGAACTTGAACTTCAATCATTGTATGTCACTTATTTCTAGAACAAAGGAAAAACATAGCAGCGGTGACCATGCTCACGTCAACAATGCCTTATCATGAGGAGGAAAGAGCCATGCAAACAGGAGTCTGGAGGCCTGGGTCCCAGTCCTCTCTGTCACTCACCAGGTTAAGTGCCCTTCTCTGCTCTGGACTTCAGGGGATCCTGAGAAAGATGCAGGCATTGGACTAAAAGTCGAAAATCCTTTCCAACTTTCTAAGTCCTCTCTGACAATAAAGGCACGTTTACCTTCTTCAAAGTGACTTATGTTCTACAAATTACAAAACTAACACATGCTTACCAAGACTTCAAATGGTACAGAAGTAAATAGAGAAAGGCAGGGAAATTATCATGTGCTTCTCCCCACCTGAACTTGCAATTCCTCTCTCGTTGCAGAGTTAACACTGCTCAGAGGCTAACACGGTGCTGTCCAATATGGCAGCCACTAGCATTGCAGCTATTTACATTTAGGTTTTAGTGAATTAAAATTATACAATGTTAAAAATTCAGTACCTCAGAGATTTAGAAGTCCTCCAAATACCATGGTCTAGGATTGCTAGGTTTTTCACTTCCAGAGTCAACCTCAAAACTACAAGGTAAATTACCATAGAGGACGGATAGAAAATTCTATTGGTATCATCATTCATCTTTTTTTTCTTTGCAATTTCTTAGGAGTGAATTTTAAATTTCAAACTACAAACAGTGTCTGAACCATGCCAAACATGTGAAGGGAACGGAAGATATCTTTCAATTACCTAGTTACATTAGATGGCAAAACATTCATAAATACACGGTAAGTTGATTGCAGTTTTCATTTGGATATACATTGAGCCACATGTTGACTAGAAGAAAGTAGAGAAGAAATAAAACTCTGTCCTTAGATGACAGGTCTAAGATATCAAGGTGCTTGCTGGCCCAGAAATGCAGTCAGTGCACGGTTTTTCTCTTGTGCAATTAAAAGTGTTGTCAGTGGAGAAGAATTACATCATTTAGGCTACGAAGGAAGATTCAAAAGCAAAATAACAGTAGTATTTAGTGGTGTAGAGCAAACCTAAAAGCTAAGACACCATACCCCATCCTAACTTTGCTAAATATGCAACTATGGGCAAATTACATACCCTCTCTGGATCTCAACGTAATCAAATAGCTAATGTACACTATTTACATAAGACTCAAGGATATCAAGAGGCTTATGAGTGAAGAGAAAGGATGCTGCTAAACAAAGAACCAATAAATACCCAACAGCACCGTAACACTGTACATGACACCTATATACAGATACAGATCACATTATTTTCACAACAATGAGCAGTAATATGTGTACAGACAAGCCCCCAAAATAACATCAGCTGGCAACATCAAGGAAGAACTAGTAGCCAACGTATTAATTAGGTTTTGGTCCTCTCTTCCTTTAATACGGCTAATTATTACTGATTTTTTAAAACTGCTTAATTTTATAATCAATCCATCAAATACAATGATATTGTATTTGAATTTTTAGTTTGTATGTGAAGACCCTGGTTCAGTCAGTCCTTTTCAGACCAACGTTTACCACCAAGGCCTAGTGCCTTAAAGCAACAAATTATGCTTCTGAGGTGACAGATAACAAACCAAATGCCGATCTGTTAACATGCTAATTGCATTCCCCTGCTACAGAATGACCATATTCCAAACCTTATCATAGTATATCGATATATTCAAACAAAACTTTATTGAACATCTAAGGTCCAGGTCATTACGTTACTAATACTAGGTTATTTCTTGGAGAGATTTTACAGAATTTGGATTTATTATAATTAATATTCACAATAACCCCCTGGAAAGCAAACAGAAAACAAAATTTGCCAAAGAAGACATCTGAGATATAAATCAATACTAAGCAAAGGATAAATTACTGTAGCCTAACTTGCAAAGCTGTCCCTCATATAACATGTTAACTTTCATTTGGTGCCACATTGACAGAATTTTTAAATGTATTATCTATTTAATGTTCACGACATTGTCTTAAAGGGCAACTTTCCTAGAGTGAAAATCCTGTGCTTGTAACTCAGAACCTTAAGGCTGAGAGAGGCCTTTTTCATTTGCTAGTCCAAGCCGGGAAATGAGGATTAAGAGCAGGAAAATGCTTTTCCACTGATAACTCTATTTGGCTGCCTTGTTTGCGGAAGAACATGGAGAAGCTCTTGCTCAGGTCAGAGTTGCCTAATAAAGGAAAAATGATCAAGTAGATTAGTGATTACCTAGGGCTGAGAGGATTGGGAGGAAGCGAGGGTATGACTGCTAAAGGGCTCAGGGTTTCTTTCAGGGATGATGAAAGTTCTAAAATTGATTGTGGTGATGCTCACACAATTCTGTGAATATATTAAATTTATACACTTTGAGTACGTGCGTGAATTTTACAGTATGTGAATCATATCTCAATAAAACTGTTACCCAATAAAAGCAAACAACATCTTCGTATTATTTTGAAATTACTGTAAACCTCATAGATGCCCTGAAAGGATCTCAGGGACTTCCAGGGGTCCCGGAACACACCTTGAGAACCACTGACCCAGATAAAGCGACTACACTAGCTATTGGAGGTCATCTTCCTAGAAGTCATTGCCCCCTTCCCCTTCCTCCTTCTGGAAAGAGGCCTGGGTTTTTGGTATTGACCCCTCCCCCATGCAGAACACCACCAGGAGGGAAGTTAGACCCACCCTGAGTCCCAGGGTCAGCCTCTGGTCACCTTAAGCTAATAGGTACATTCCCTTCCACTGATGACAGTCACTGGTGCAGGGTTTGCAGGGTTGGGCATGCGGCCTAGGAGGTCTGATCAGAGTGACTGCAGGACTTTTGCTTGGAATGCTGAGTCAGAAGAGGTTTCTCTCTTCCTCTGGAGGGGACCCTATGAAAACGTGAGAACTGGAACTACTACAACCATTCCAACAGCAGTCCAAGGATAAAGTCATCACAAAAGGCAGGACGGTCCTTGAACTAAGTCCTTAACTCAGGACTTCCGGATATATGAGACAGTAAATGTCCTTCATGTTAAAGTCAGTTTGAATTAGAGTTTGCTAGATGAGTGAAAGCATCCAGCTATATACTGTCCAACCAATGTGGAGCTAACAGGATTGCATTTTCCTCACAGTCAATGCACTCTGCCATTGCTTTGAGGACGTCAAGACATAAGATCTTAGCAGACCATTGAAATAACATTACTTTTTTTCAGAATATATTTAATACAAAGAGTAGGCCCATGTAATCTAGGCCTAAAAACATCAGAGCTGGGCCACAGTATTTAACAAACTGTCTCTCCCTTCTGTTCCTTTTGTGTCTGATTTTCAGTAGACCCTGAATGGCATTCTAGATGAGTTTGATAAAGAAAAGTGTGGGATTGTCCTTTTAGCAGAAAAGCGGTGGCTGGGGCCGGCCCTACAGCCAAGTGGTTGGGTTCCCGTGCTCCACTTAGGCGGCCCAGGGCTCGGATCCTGGGCGGGGACATGGCACTGCTCATTAGGCCATGTTGAGGTGGCGTCCCACATGCCACAACTAGAAGGACTCAAAACCAAAATATGCAACTATGTACTGGGGGGATTTGGGGAGAAAAATAAAAGCAGAAACAAAAAAAGAAAAGGTGTGGCCCTTAGTTGCTCTTGGCTTGGATTTTACAGCGGGATTCTCATGGAGCCCGACACTCAGCTTAGCACATATGGATGTCTGCATGTGACCATCCAATTCCTGCTCCAACAGAGAAGAAACTCAGGGAGCAGGAGCTACTCCCCTTTTTTAAAACTAAATTGATTAGAGTAGTACTCTCCATTTGGATGGTGTTTTGACACTCACAACGTGCTTTTACACACATCATCTCAGGTCTTGCACAGTCACAAACTGATAGAATTTGGGCTTAAAAATGTTAGATTCTAAGTCAAAGCCTTCCCACTACTTAGGATTACATCTAATACACCTTCACATAATATCAAGATAACACTTGGTATTTTTCTCAGCGCTTACTGTGGGCCGGGGACTAAGCACTTGACATATGAGATGGCTTGTAGCTGCCCAGAACCCAGCAATTCAGTAAGGACTGACCTGATATTTAGTAACACAAACTAAGAAGAGTTATCCAATAATTTTTCTTGTCCTGGAATTTGATCACACAGAGATTCCCTGAAATAAGCCAGGGTTTACGTAACTTCTTATTAAACTCTCCTGACAGTTTTATTGTAACAATAATTGTAACTCACTTTCACCTATTCTGACAGACACTACTGCTTGCTCAGCCAACAGCCATCCCTGCCCCTCACCACAGACACACACACACCTCTCCATTCCCCCCATAATGGCAAAGTCCATCTCTCGTTATAGAGAGTGAAGAGTGAAGACACCAGACACACACCATCCTAGACTCTTCTGCAGCTAGGGCATGGGTATATGACCCAATCCTGGCCAATGGGATCCGAGGAGAAGATTTATGAGGGCCTCTAGAAAAGGTGTTCTTCCATGATTAAAAGGAATGCATGAGGAAATACCACCTTTTATATGGTGGATGTGGTAGTGCCTAGCGACATCCAGAATTACTGCAGCGATCTCATAATCATGATGACTGGGTGACATAAGCTGGTGTGCTGAGGATGGCAGAGTGGAAAGGTGGAAAGCGTCTGGGTCCATGCAGAGCTGCTGAACAACACTGAAGCTGTCCTACCTCTGGACTTCTCCTTAGGTAAGATAATAAGTGTCCTTACTATTGAAGCCATGTTAGCTGGCCTGCTGTCTTACTTTCAGCCAAAAGCATCCTAACTCTCAAGTCTCAAGAGGCAGTGCTCCAGAGAAGAAAGGGCTCTGGACTTTGAGTCAAATGACCTGGGTTCTGGTTCACTTACTTCCCAGGTGACCCAAATTGCTTCATCTCTCTGAACCTCCTTTTCCATAACTATAAGACTGAGATAAAACAGAGATAATACAAGAGAGTTATAAAAATCACAGGAGATAATAAGTATACAACCACTCTGTCAACAGCAATGTTTTACGCAAATGTAATTGATTTTATGTAATAAGTAAACCTTACACTTTTAAAACTGGAGTCATCCATCTCCCCAATTCCTTTATTTTACAAAAGAAGAAACACTGACTCCAATGTCAAATGACTCACTCAATGTCACACAACTGGTTAGTAACATAACTAAACCACACATCTCCTGATTCCCAATCTAATGTTGTCATGCTACCCTCACGCTGATAGGTAATGAGCTAGACTAAATGTTGGGCACTCATTCATTCAGCAAGTGTTTACTGAACACATACTATATGTCAGATTCTACTCTAGCTACTGGGGACTCCTTGATGAAAAACAACAACAAAATATTCCTGAACTCATGGATATAATAGTGTGGAAAGGAAGTTAATCTATATCTACAAGTATATGCTGAGTGCCTACTACATGCTAGGACTATGCTAGGATTTCTACTCAAATCCAGATCCAAATTTGCAGCCGATTCCAACAATATCAACCAAGTGTACCAGGCTTTTCTAAAGAATGAATAATGTGAAAGTCTACATATTACTCAATAAAAGTCAGGATTAAAAATAGCAGGTTCATTAGAAGGGCTTGTGAATACCATGCTGGTATCCAAAAACGCGGACAGATGGGGAAGATGGCTAGGACTCCACTCCACTTGAAAGAGGAAGACTGAATGAAAGAGGTTAGAGCTCAGCCACGTCCTTCTACAGTCTCCAGGATCAAGGGTTGGCTCAATCCGAAAAGACCAGTAGAGACCATTTAGAGACTCCTTCCCTCCCCCAGGCCTCTGTCTGGTGCCCTAGACTCTGCTTTGCTCCTTGTCAATTTGAATTCCTCTTCCACCCTACCTAAACATTCACATGCAAATGACGTGACGACAAAGAATTCCAGACCCTGTGAAAAAAGACAGAGCATGTGGCTTTTGGCATCTCCTCCTGGGAATGGCTATCAGGCTGCTGAGACCTGCCATTAGGTCGGTTGTTGGAGAGTTTTCTTTGCCAAAATACAGCACAATATATAATTTGGAAAAAGAATATTTAAAGAATATTTAAAAGCTGTTGTTTTTCAAAAAGAACCCATAAACCACCTCTTGCACAGGTTATGGAGGGAGGATGTGTTCGTCACTGTGCAACAGTCCACACACTCCTTTAACCTGGTGATTCCAAGGAATGGAGGAAAAAGGCAAGGAAGGAAGGAAGGAAGGAAGGACAGATGGACTTCCCAGGGTACATACTGGTGACTCCAAAAGGTTCTTTAAAAAAAAAACTCCTTTTGTTCTCACTCTAAAACAAATGGAAAGTTTCTTGGGACCTTATACCCAGAAGCGCAATTTCAATCCCTGGGTATAGAACACTAGGAAGGTACAAGGTCCAAAATTATCAAAATAAAAACCTTTTAATTCATTTTAATTGGTTAAATGATAATTTCCACTTAGGGGCAGCAAAAGATGTGCCACAAAGTGAAACATTGGATTTTTTTTTCAGAATGCCAAAATCAACATTTTGGAACATGGCATTTTACCTCTTTGGCATCAGTTGGGCAGAACAAACTCTAACTTTCCACACTGTTATTGGGCTGGCACAATTTATTGTTTCCCAGAACACCAGACAACAAATACACGTCCTTTGGGGACGGCTTACCTATTCTAAGCAAGACATAGTCCAGAAAGGGGAAAAAGTCAGGGGCATTCCCACCAAGTGAGCCTGGACAGGGCAGACAGAGGGCTGAGAGAGCAGAGGAGAAGTCCACAGCCCACTGCCTGCTCTTGCCCCTCATTATCGCCATGTTCAGGATGGGTTAAAGGACTTGTACATGCACTTTAGGACTTAAAGCAAAGAGCACAATCACTCTCTCTGGATCACAGGACAGTACACGGCAAACGTTTGTGTGCAACCCTGTGGCAGCAGGAAAACTGCCCACGCTGCTAATCCTTTCATTAAGGATTAAGCAGTGCTTAGCTCAGAATGAAATCAAGATCCTCCAGAACATTCAGTGGACAGGGAGCCCTGCATTTAAAAGACAGCTCAATCCTGGAGCTTCAAGCCTTGGAGTAGGTGAGAAGAGGAATTCCCAGAGATAAGTAAAGAAATTCGAGTCAGAAGCTAATATGCTGAGCCCTGACATGACTCTTCCAGATTGTGGGCAGCGAGTGGGTCATGGCAGCGGGCACACACCAGCCTACGTATACACGCACCGAAAGTGCACACATGCGCCTACACGCCCACACAAACACACACGCCCCAGCAGCTCACACCAGATCTCCTGCAAGCACAAAGGCACTTGCTACCCGAGGATGGGGCTGTCAGCAAAACTGCCCTCGCCCAAACAGCTCTCCCTTCTCCAGCTTGGGCGAGAGCCAACGTCCACCAACAATCCAAGGGGCGTTTTTTCTCCGGGACCCAGGTCCCGCAGGGTCCCTCCCTGCCCACCTCACAGCCCTTTTCCTTTGTCTGAAACAGATTTCACAGGATTCCTTCTGAGGTAGCTCCAGTTCCGCGCAGCGGTGCCCGTCCCTCAACGCTGGAGCTCCGGGCAGCCTGGCCGCTCTCACTCCCAGGAAACTTCGCCGCCGCCCCACGCGAAAAAAGGGCACGGGAAGGGAAGCGGCAGGGAGCGGGAGCGGATCCCTGGGGCTGAGGACACCTTCGGAGCCCAGGTGCGGGAGCCAGAAACGAGGCAAGGCAGGCTGGTGCATGCCTTCTCCACGTGGAAGAAGGGAGGAAGGATAGTGGCGACACACAGGTGCCCCTGTGGGCTCTCAGAGCTCCCATTTCCTGGCGGGGTGGAGGACAGTAGGGTTAGGGTCTCCTGGCAGACAGCTGCCCAGAGCCCCAAGCCTGGCCCCAGCGAGACGTGCGCATAGCATGCTCTCCGGGAAAGAGCCAAGCCGGGTACATGCCTCTGGCGCCTGTCTGGGACACTGTTCCCCATTGTTTGGTTCGCTCCCAGCCTCAGAGGGCGGAGGAAGTGAAATCTGGCTTTCCAGTTGGCACCAGGGTTCTCGTCCCTGCCAGCACACGCCCACGCGCGGAGCCCCACCTCCCGCCCCGCGCGTCCCAGCCTCCTTCGTCGTGCTCTACCCACACCTGGATGCTTCAGGAAATATCCGAATCGTTCAGTGCGTTTCACCTCCTGGGTGAGCGATTTGATGCTTGAGCTCGAAAGTGGATCCTTTTCATAGTCCTCCTGCCTCTCGGCACACAGTGGCAGGCGAACATGCACCGCGGCCCGGAGGAGCTAGCTGGAGGCTTGGGGTCGCGGCGGCGCTGGTCCGCGTGGACACAGCCTCGCACACGCACCATCCCGACACCGGGAGCTGCCAAGCCACAGGACATCAGTGGAGACGAGCGCCTGCGGCCACACATGCTGGACAGCCGGGGCGCGGCAGGCGGGTCCCTCCCTCGCTCTCCGTCCTCCTCCCTCGCCACCGCCTTGCCTCCACCTCTCCCGCTCCTTTCCCCGCCTCCGCCCCTCGTGCGCGCTGGTGCGCCTCCCTCCGCCTGGGCTCCCTTGCACGGGACGCCCCTGAGCCCGTGACCCCCGGCGGGCGCGCGACGCCCTCACTCCCACGTGTGGTGAGCAGCAGGAGGAGAAGACGGAGGGACGGCTGGAGTTGGTGGCCTGGGCGCCCTGGCAGTGGGCTGCACTGGCGTCACTGCATCAGGCTGGGCCCGCCGCCTCCTGCTCCAGTGGCCATTGCTCTAGGTACTGGTTGCGCTCTTCCCTGCCCGGGCTCCCCTACTCCTCCGTCCCACAGCGCACTGCTTGGCGGGGCCCCAGGGACATGGCCGCGGGCGGGGATGGAGGGTGATCCCGGCCTACACTCTCGGGGAGGATTCCACCGCGGGAGCGGATTGTTGGACCAGGGGCGAACCCAGAAGAGTGACACAGACCTTGGCAGGGCTACACCAGGAATGTGGCTAATAGCAACAACAATCTTTGTACTTATGGGATTTTTTTTTTAAGCCTGTATTTTATTTAATATTAACCAGGAGTCAGTCTCCTCCTCTAGGAATTTCAGAGCCTTCCTTAACGCAATTTCTCGTTTATGCCTCCCAGCAGCTCCTTGTGATCTCTGGTAGAGCTACCTTAGACCCAGCAAGGGGGTCCCTATCCTGCCCCTCCCTCTTTAGGAAGCTTCCTCCTGCTCCCCTTGTGGAGGGATCCGGATGGGCCCCGTCCGGATTTAGACCAATCTCTGGTTACTGGGGACTCTGGAATTCCCTGCCCGCCTCCACGGTGTTGGGGTTAGCGGATCTCCTGCCCCTCTGTCTGCCCCAGGGCGGCTCAGTCCCCCGTGTGATGTGTTCATAGGCCCAAGGAGGGGCCAAGACTCGACTCTGGAGGCAGGTGGTCGGAGATTGGACGTGGGGACCAGGACGTCCTGGAGTAGAAAGAGAAGGAGGGCCTCTCACCCTGCTGCCCTTCCTGAGCTGAACAGGTCATTATCACGGAGTATTTGTTAGAGGAGGGCCTTGTCGCCCTGTTCTCAGCTCTTGCTGCAGCTGCCCAGGGCCCCCTCTCCAGAGGTACACCCTGTCCTGGGGCTGGAGGGCGAGGTGGCCCAGCCATTTCACCCAACCTTGGCAAACTCCGAGGGGCCACATATCCTCTGGGACACCCAGTGGGGTCGGCTGAGGCTTGGTGGGGCCTGCACTGCAGTGGGACATCTCTCTCTTCCTGCTCCTGCTCCCTCCCCCTACTGATTACTAATAAATGCCCTACAGGGCAAACTCAGTCTCAGGATCTGCTTCTGGAGACTCCAAACTGTGACAATTTATCAAGATGGGAGGATAGAGTATATTTTATTTGACAGTTGCTGTCTTGATTCTTACATTTGAATCTTTAGATAATAGTGTGTGAGCCCCCATGGTAGCCTTGCCCTGGGCCTGTGAGGGTTAGGGCCAGGCCTGACAGGGAGGTCAGCATCGAGGCTCTGGGAAGATGTGGATTCGATTCTTGGCCTAGCTATTGGCCAACGCTAGGGGTCCTGGGAAAGTCTCTTCATTTCTTTTCTCAGCTTCCAAGGCGAGCACATCTGAGTTTGTTCTGGCCATCTCACAGGTGGCTGAGAAGCTGGAGGAGGCAAGGCCAGTGGAGGGCAGGTTACAGTCTGTGGTCTGTAAAGCCCCATGTGCATAGATGAGCTGGCAGTGATAGGACTGTCCCACTCCAGTGTGAAACTGCAACGGGGGTCGACTCATCTCTCCCACCCCAAGCAGCAGATCTGAGACTGGCCAGAAATCAAAGAAAAGTCAACACCCGACACAGTCCAAGCTTTTTTTTAAGGTTATATACTTGGCCATCCTTATTATAGCAACGTTTGGCTCCAAAAGAGTCATGTTCAATACCCCAAAATTGTTATGTCACATTTCAAGGAAGCAGAATGAGGACAGTGGGAAAACAAACAGAATGAAGATCACCCAAAGTGGGACTGCAAGGCACAGAAGTTTGAGGAAATGAGAAGAAACCAGGATTGGCCTCCTGTCCTGTTTTGTCATGAAGGCTGGGCTTTAGCTGCTGTAAAGATCTGGGCTCTGGAAGCCCTGGGCACACATGGAAAAACAGCTAATTACTCCTCATGGTCACCTGGAGTGACGTACCCACTGAAGACAAGGCTTTGGGAACCCAAGTGGCCACCGTCCAAAAAATAACATGAAGAGCAAGAGGAATTCAAGACTGAACTCAAGTGATGAGGTTAAAGCTGGACCACTCAAAGGAATGCAGTGACACGCTCGGAGTCCTGAATGCTCAGCTCAAGAGTTAAAAATCTGTGTTTTCTTAGAACAGAGCTAAAAAACAATTATTAATTGAACTGCAAGGCTAAAACCCAAACTCAAAATTTTGCCTACAAGTTGCCAAATTACAAAGTCAATTGACTTATCAGCCTCCCATATTTCATGTGTGAGAGATAGTTATCACCAGGAAAAAGTGGGAATCTGGGAGTGGAAATGGGGCCATAAAAGAGACTTTGGATAAGCCTAGAAACTCAAGCTCCCAGGCCCCTCTTGGCAGCAGCAACAGAGCCTTTTCCCTTCTGTATGAGGCTGTCCCTGCCTTATTTGAGGCCCTATCTGACCTCCCCTGACACAGTTACCTTGGAGAGGGAATTAATCTCCTACCCTGCCCACCAGCCCATCTCCTCTGACCTCTGTCACTCTTAATACTTGGATCAGATGCAGGCACACCTTGGGAGGCCAGTTACAAAGTCAATCCCAGGAACAGGAAGAATTGCAAGGTTTTGAGAATTTAAATAGAAAAGTATACATGTGAATGAGCCTAGATTTGTCAATTTGAGTGCGCTGTCCAGTGACGCTGGTTTCAATGTATCATCTAGATAAATTGATTGACTTCTGGACTCAGCTAGATGAGAATGAGAAGGAGGAAATCCCCTGGTATTTGTATAGTAAAAAATCCAAAGAATCAAGAAGAAGGCAATATTGAAGTGCATTTTCACATGTAGCCGGCTCACTTCTCTTGTAACCATGTCTCCTGAAGGGGCCTCCACCAAGGCTTTTGGAGAATCATTGGTGAAAGAAGCACTGCCACCTATAGAAATTACCACAGTGGCTGCTCTCAGTGACCAGGGGTGCTGTGAAAGACAGTGCAGTTGAAAGGAGCTCCCTGATTTAAGTGGAGTGATGGGAACCTGGATTAGCAGAGGACAAGTTGTAGTACTTAACCTTCAGTGCTGAGGAGGGTGTGAGGACAGACATGAACAGAGGAGCTCAAGTAGACTTCAGAGTGATGTGACCCACAGAGAATTTGCTGATCACCAACATCCAACTGAGGTCCTGTTTGATCTGTAGGACAGACAAAATGTCTAGGTCTGGTAAACAAAAGGCTGAGTAAAACTCCCCTCCAAAAATTCCCAAATCTGAACCTGTTCTGAGAGATGACTAGAGGCATTTGAGTAAAGGAAAGATGGGCCTACCCGCAGAGTGAGAATTGAGAATGTTGGTTACAACCGGAAGAGCCGGCAAGAGCCAGTTTTTAATAAACAAGTGGCAGTGGAAGAGTGTCTCAGGCTCAGTGGTAGCAGCTGCTGCTCCTCAACAGAAAATTCCTAACCCACGGGTCACCACGCTTGGATGAGCCACAAATGGAAAAAGTGTCCGAGCCACAAAACATTGAGGGTCGTAAGTATTGTGCATTGCTAAAAAAATAAATAAACATTTTTATAGCCATTAAACGTTGATAATTGAAAAAAGAAATACTTAGGTATAAATCTAAAAGAATAATACAAGATTTGTAGGAGGAATGCTACAAAAGTCTGATGTAAGAAATCGAAAAAAAACAAAGTAAAGGCAGAGATATTCCATGTTTGTGGATGAGAAGACTCAGTGTTGTTAAGACCAGTTAATCTCAACTTGACTTATGGATTCAATGCAGTTCAAATCAAAGTCCCAGCAAGATATTCTGTGGGTACTGACAAATTTATTCAAAAGTCTCTATGGCAAGGCAAAACACAACACAATACTGAAGAAAAACAAAGTTGGAGGACTGACTTTAAGACTTAATATAAAGCTACATTGATCAAGACAGTGCCTACTAGGAAAAGAAGAAAGAAATAATCAATGGAACAGAAGAGAGCCCAGAAATAAACCTACATAAATGTAGTAAACTGATCTTTCACAAAGAAGCAAAGTCAACCCAATGGAGAATGGATGGTTTCTTTTTCTTTTTTCTACTGTCCTTTTTATGTTCTGGAATAACTGGACATCCACATGAAAACAAACTAATATAGATACAGACCTGAACTATTCATAAAATGAACTCAAAATGGATCATAGACTTAAATGAAAATGCAAAACTATAAAACTTCAAGAAGATAATATAAGAGAAAATCAAGGTAACTTTGACTTTGGTGATGACTTTTTAGATAGAACACCAAAAGCACGATAAGTCAGACTTCATTAAAATTGAAAACTTCTGCTCTGCAAAAGACACTGTTAAGGGAGTGAGAAGACAAACCACAGTCTGCAAGAAAATATTTGCAAAACACATATCAGACAAAGGACTTGTATACAAAATATACAAACAACTCTTAAAACTCAAAGTAACAAAGTGAATATTTCTATTTAAAAGTAGGCAAGAGATCTGAACAGATAACTGTAGATAAGACTGCACACCTTTTAGAGAGCTAAAATCCAAAATACTGATGACACCCAATGCTGGTGAGGAGGTGGAGCAACAAGAACTCCCAGTCAGTGCTGGCGGGAGTGTCAAATGGTACAACCGCTTTGGAAGACAGTTTGGTGGTTTCTTACAAAGCTAAACATATGGTTCCCATGCAGTCCAGCAATTGTGCTCCTGGGTATTAACCCAAATGAGTTGAAAACTTGTGTCCACACAAAACCCCACAAGACAAATGTTTATAGCAGCTTCACTCATAATTGCCCAAAAGAAACATCCAAGATGCCCCTCAATAGGTGAGTGGATGAAGACAGTGGTGCATCCATATAATGGAATACTATTCAGCAATAAAAGCAAGTGAGCTATCAAGCCATGAAAAGACATGGAGGCACCTTAAATGGATATTGTTGAGCTAAAGAAGCCAGTCTGAAAAAGCTGTAATGCTGTATGATTCCAACTATATGACCTTGTGGAAAAGGCAAAGATGATAATACTAGGGAAAATTGGGGCCTAAAGCCTGGAGGTAAGATATATGGGACCTCTGTGTGTTTTCTGCACAATTTTTCCGTAAACCTAAAAATGCTCTAAAAGAATTAACTGTGTTAAAAATTTGATCACTTGGGGCCGGCCCGGTGGCACAGTGGTTAAGTGCACACGTTCCGATTCTCAGCGGCCCAGGGTTCGCTGGTTTGGATCCCGGGTGTGTACATGGCACCACTTGGAACGCCATGCTGTGGTAGACATCCCACATATAAAGTAGACAAAGATGGGCACAGATGTTACCTCAGTGCCAGGCTTCCTCTGCAAAAAGAGGAGGACTGGCAGTAGTTAGCTCAGGGCTAATCTTCCTCAGGAAAAAAAAAATTGATCGCTCTTCACCATGTGAGGACACAGCGAGAAAGCAGCCATCTGCAAGCCAGGAAGGGAGCTCTCACCCGGGACCACATTGCCTGGCACCTGATCTTGGACTTACCAGCCTCTAGAAGTGTGAGAAGATAAATTTCTGCTGCTGAAGCCAAAAAAAAAATCATTCAAAATATTTTCTTTTGAGGAAGATTAGCCCTAAGCTAACTACTGCCAGTCCTCCTCTTTTTTGCTGATGAAGCCTGGATTTGAAAGTAGGCTTTTCAAGTATAAAATTTGATCTAAAAGAAGTTATATATCAAATTGTCAAAAGTCATCAAATTGTACAATTTTAATGGGTGCATTTTTGTACATAAATTATACCTCAATAAAATAGGTTCACAGAAGCAAACTCACGTTTTTAATAAAAAATTGAAAATATTTTATTTAGAAGTTTACTGCTTCTTCAATATTTAATATCTTCCCTAATATTTTGTATTTTACCTATGTTATTATAAGTATATACTGAATTTTTTCACCAAGTCCCATATCGATGGCCCCAAATTCCTTCCATCTCAACGCAATGTGCTGTGTAAATTCTACAAATGCCAACAAATGAAAAACTTACACGTGGCAGAGATTTCTAACTATCCATAAAAACATATTCTCCCCTTCATTCACAGGGTGTGGGCTGAAATGTTGCTCTCGATTATTCATGCACCCTCTGTATTAGAATTACACACCCACACCTTTGCTATATGAGTTCACAGTATCTCTCAATAGAGCAGGCACAGTATTTTCCCAGCCCCGTTGATGTTGGGCTTAGTCACGTGACTTGCTTTGATCAGTGGAATGTGGGTGAGGGTGACTATGCGACACTTCCGGACTGAGTCTCCAGAGGCATCAAGCATTTCTGCTCACTCCTGTGGTCTTCTCTCAGGAGAAGAATGTGCCCCAGAGAGACACTGCCTTTGCCACCTGAGCCCCAGAACAAACCTATGTGGCGCAGGTCTGAACCCAACCCACAGCCTGGCACATGCCCAGCCAACCTGTAGACTAACGGGAGCCTTCCAGCCCAGCCTAGCTTAGAGCAGCTGAACAGCAGCCAACGTGCAAATTTGTGAGGGTGTGAATAAATGCTTGTTTAAAAGCCACCAGGTTTAGGAGGGTTTGTTACAGAGCATCATTGCAATGATACTTGATGAACATACATCCTGATAGTACTGTTGCTGTACACATGGTTACCTCACTAAACTCTATGCCCCCTGCAGCTGGATGTTGACATGTGAGGAATTTCTTCCCAATGAAATATAAGTAGAAGTGTTAGATGCCAGTTTCAGATTTGGGCAAGACTATGAATGTCTTTCCTCTTCTGTCTTCCCACTGGCTGGGACCCAGATATCGAAGCCACTCAACCTTGATATTCCACATGATGACAGTGCCCAAAGGGATAATGGAACAAGGATGTGGAAAGATTCTGGGCACCCGGATGACCTAGACTGCTCCCCTCAGAACTGCTGGATGAAAGAGAAGTAAGATCTCTATTCTTTCAGGCACTATATTTTGAGTGTTTTTGTTAGTCATTTATTTTTACCCTTACTAGTGGAGTTGGGAAACACTGCCTTCTCTGAGAAGTTCTGTGGTGTTATTCCTGGAAACTTAGCCCCAAGTCTGCTTCTCTGTCCCACTTCCCCCTCCCCAGTGATTGGATGAGCCTCCCAATATCCTGTGAATATCACTTCTTTTCTGGCTAATCAGTCGCATCAGCTCCCAAAGCTTGTGTGTGACATAGCGGCAAACAGAAGACATAAAGGGAGACAAAAGCCCTGTGAGCCTTTCCTGTTGAGTTCATCTGGAAAAGATTATGATACCCACCATGGCCAAGCTCCTGCTGAATTTCTTAACACAAGGCCTTCCAGACCCCACAGCACCTCTCTTCCTCACTCTCTCTCAAGGATATTGAATCCTTCATCTCTTGGCTCATTCAACAAACTTTATGAAGTAGCTACTACACATCAGACACTGGGGAACAAAGACAAATAAAAGCGTATCAGTCAAAATTAACTAGGATATGCTTGAGTAACAAATGACCCTAAAATCTCAATGACTTCAAACAACAATTTACTTTTTCCTTGTTCTGCATGACCATCCTATGCCAGCTCCTCTCCGGGACCCAAGGTAACAGAGCAATCTTGAGTATTTGCTGGTCATCATGGCAAAGGGCAAAAGGGAAGACTATGGCTGACCACATGCTATCTTTTAAGGCTTCTGACTCAAAATGTTGCACCTCATTTAATTGACCAAAGCAAGTCCGTGGCCAAGGCTGACTTTAATAGAGAGAAGTATAATAACGACAGCATGGAAGTATAAAGCTCAGCACAGAGAAGAGCAGTATATCTTTGCAAACAAGAACACAGTCTACCACAAAGAAGGGCCCAGCCTGCCCTCTTCTCCTCTGTGCTTCCACTGTTCTCTTAGGTACTTCTCCATCTGTACCTACTGTGCCGTCTCACAATAACTGTGTACGTGTCCATCCCTTCCCCACTACTGTGAGCTTCACGAGGCAGGGATAATGTCTTATGCATCATCCCAGCCTAGCACATTGCCTGGCTCCTGATGACTCTTATTTATTTGGAGAATAAAGGAGTAAATGAGTGGATGGAATCAAGGAGTCCTGGTCTAGAGAAGGCAGGAGATCTGCAAGTGAACACACAGAACAATCTGGCTCAATATTTAGGAAGTACTAATGGAATGACAATGGCTGCTTCCATTCAACAGGCTTCTTCACCCAGAAGGTATAAAACTACCTCTAAATTGAGATGAGTGAGGGCATGGGATTAGCATTCATGACAAGTAGGTTCTTAGTTGTGTCACCCTTTATTGCTTGCCTTTGTTGTCAGTCCTTGAAGGAAGGTGCGGAGACGGAAGATGAAATAACCCTAACTATGGCAGAGGCAGAGACACCAAATTATGCCGATGACAAAGCAGGCCGCAGCAATGAGCTCGCTGATGGAGGCTGCCCACAGGCAGCTGGGAGTCTCCCCACCAGGCATCAGCAAGCTGTGCTCGGGACATGATTCGAAAGCTTAACAAAAGCCACATCCCTGGGCAGACCACCACAGGGCACTCAAAAGCTGTGCTCTCAGTGACTTCAACCAAAAATAAATACAGGAACATAAGATTCTGCTACCAGCCCACCTGGAACTTGGTTCTTTTCTAGGTCTTAGCTGCCTTCTCCACCACACTTGGCTCCAAATGGCCTTTAGACATTTCCAAATATTGAAACCAATCCATCAGGGCAAGAAATTGCTGTCATTGAGCCACAGCTCTGTGAAAGAGGGGTTATATCTTTTTGGGGGGTGGGTAAGATAATGTAAAACTTGCAGTAATAATAGAATTACAGAATGGCAGAATTGGCAGAAACTTAGACCAATCACTTAGACTCCCTTATTTTGGATCTCTGGGCTGGAGGTTCCTTGAAGACAGACCCCATCTCCGTTTGTTATGTCCAGTGCCCAGTACAGGTTTCCACCTATAAATGGTGCTCAATAAATGTTTATTATATTCGAGAAGAGGTTGGGAGTTGCTAAATGAAGAAAAAAAATGAATGAGAGGGTAAATGAATGAACGCATGCAGACAATGTTGAAACTGAGACCCAGAGAATGTGGTTTTATGTCCAAGATCACATGGTGACTTGGGAGCAGAGCTGTGATTAAAGCCAGGCCCCCTAGCATCCAGCCAGGGCCTTTTACGGCATCACGAGGCTGTGTTAACCCTGTCTCAGTGCAGGGACTCCCAAGTTCTTTTTTCTCAACTTCCACCCATACTCTTTCCGGCATATGTTTTTGGAATTTCCCTCCACCCCACCCTCACCCGCTGGGTGTCTAGGATCCCATGCTACTTCTCTGGGTTCACAGCTGTCCTGAGAGAGTGCAGGGTAGGGGGACAGTCCTCACAACATGAAAATCCTGCTGCACAGCTTCGGAGTAAAGTTCTGGTGACTGTGGAAGTAAAGGCTGCATGGAACCCGACAGAAAGCCAGGTTAGCTGGTTAGCCCTCAGCTCAGCTGATGAACAATGTTATTCAAGTGTGAGTGCTGACCTGCTCCCCAGCTGGCTCCTGGGGGCTCAAAGGAAGCCCACAAGGCCCCTCCTGGTGGCCCCAGAGGGAAACCTCCTCCCTCTGGCTCCACTGACTCTGTTCTCTTGGCACCCCACCCCACCTAGGCTATGAGCAGGAAGCTTTCCTTGGCTTCCCAACACTTGAGCTGTGCCTGAGTCCTCTCCACTCACAGAGGGTGCGGGCCTTTGAAATGCAAAGCCGGAAAGAAACCTTCTTTTCTCTGCTTTCTGCTAATGATGGAAAAAGTAATAAATGATGGGGCGCGGGGCTGGGAAGACTACCCAAGATCTCCAACATTATCCTGCCACAAAGTGCTTGAGGGTCTTCAGAGCACTTAACTGGTGTTATTTTATTGGACTAAGAATATATCTCTAGAAGGTGGCTGCTCCGAGCAATAACATGGACAAAACCCCAGAAAAGGGACCAAATGAAACAGAAGCAAGTGACCTACTCAACAAAGAGTTCAAACAAAATATCATGAGGATGCTCACAGATATGGGGAGAAGAATGGATGAACACAGTGAGCACATCAGTAAAGAACTGGAAGATATAAAAACAAAACAATCAGAAATGAAGACTACAATACTGGAAATGAGAAATTCACTAGAGGGACTCAATAGCAGAGTAGAGGATGCAGAAGAGCGGATCAGTGAGCTAGACGAAAGATGAGAGGAAATCGCCCAAGCATAACAGAAAAGAGACAAAAGACTTAGACAGAATGAGAACAGTCTAAGGGAACTCTGGGACACTATCAAGCATGCTAACATTCGGATTATAGGTGTCCCAGAAGGAGAAGAGAGAGACAAATTGGGCAGACAATTTATTTGTAGAAATAATAGATGAAAATTTTCCTAACCTGAGGAAGGAAACATACATCCAAGTACAGGAAGCACAGAGAGCTCCAAATGAGATAAGCCCAAAGAGGCCCACACCAAGACGTATTATACTTAAGATGTCCAAAATTAAAGACAAAGAGAGAATCCTACAAGCAGCAAGAGAAAGGCTACAAGTGACATATAAAGGGAAGCCCATCAGGCTATCAGCAGACTTCTCAGCCGAGACCATACAGCTGAGAAGAGAATGGCATGACATATTTGAAGTTCTAAAAGGAAAAACCTACAGCCAAGAATACTCTATCCATCAAGGTCATCACTCAGAATGGAAGGAGAGATAAAGAGCTTCCCAGAAAAGCAAAAGTTAAAGGAGCTTATCACCAAGAAACTAGTTCTGCAAGAAGTGCTGAAGGGACTTATTTAAGTGGGAAAGCAATGACCACAAATAGAGATTAAAAAAAATTATCAAAAAAACAAAACAACAACAAAAAACCAGGCAATAAAATCACTTGTAAAGGTAAATATATAGTAAAGGTATCAGATCAACTACCTGTGAAGATAATGTGAAGGTTAAAATACAAATGTACTAAAATCACCTATTTCAATGATAAGAGGGTAATGGATAGACACACACTAAACAAGAGACTATATATGATTTGAAAAACATATAATGTTGGAGGAGGGGAGTAAAAAAGTAGATCTATTAGGAAGAGGTCAAGCTAAAGAGTCTATCAACTCCATATAGACTATTATATGCATAGAATACTAAATAGGATCCTCATGGTAATCACAAATCAGAAACCTATAAGAAGCAAGAAAAAAAGTAAGACAAAAGAAATCAAACATATTACTAAAGACAGCCATCAAACCACAAGGGAAGAGAGCAAGAGAAAAAGAAAGGAACAGAGAAGAACTGCTAAAACAACTAGAAAAAAGTGAGAAAATGGCAATAAATACATATTTATCAATAGCTACTTTAAATCTCAATGGACTAAATATGCCAATCAAATGCCATAGGGTGGCCAATTGGATAAAAAAGCAAGACTCGTGTATATGCTGCATACAAGAGACATGCTTCAGACCTAAAGACACTCAAACTGAAAGTGAAAGGATGGAAACAGATATTCCATGCTAATGGCAAAGAAAAGAAAGCGGGGGTAGCAATACTTATACCAGACAAAACAGACTTTAAAACAAAAAGTGGAACAAGACACAAAGAAGGTCACTACATAATGATAATGGGAACAATCCAACAAGAAAATGTAACACTTGTAAATATCTATGCACCCAACACAGGAGCACCTAAATATATAAAGCAATTGTTAACAGACGTAAAAGGAGAAATAGACAGTAACACAATAATAGTAGTGGACTTTAACACTCCACTTACACCGATGAATAGATCATCTAAATAGAAGATCAATAAGGAAACACTGGCCTTAAAGGACGCTTTAGACCAGATGGACTTAGTAGATATTTACAGCACATTCCAGCCAAAAACCACAGAATACACATTCTTTTCAAATACCCATGGAACATTCTCCAGGATTGATCACATACTAGGCCACAAAACAAGTCTCAATAAATTTAATAAGATCGAAATAATACCATGCATCTTTTCTGACCAACAGGTATGAAATTAGAAATCAACTACAGGAAGAAAACCAGAAGGCCACAAAAATGTGGAGATTAAACAAAATGCTACTGAACAACGACTGGGTCAATGAAGAAATCAAAGAAGAAATCAAAAAATTCCTGGATACAAATGAAAATGAAAACACGACGTGTCAAAATCTGTGGGATACAGAAAAAGTGGTTCTAAGAGGGAAGTTTATAGCGATTCAGGCCGACCTCAACAAAGATGAGAAATCCCAAATAGACAATCTAAAAGCACATCTAAAGGTACTGGAAAAAGAACAACAAACAAAGCCCAACATCAGCAGAAGGAAGGAAATAATAAAAATCGGAGCAGAAATAAACAAAATAGAGACTAAAAAAAAAAAGAAAAAAATTAATGAAACCAAGAGCCGGTTCTTTGAAAAGATAAACAAAATTGACAAACCCTTAGCTAGACTCACCAAGAAAAAAAGAGAGAAGGCTCAAGTAAATAAAATCAGAAATGAAAGAGGAAAGTTTACAACGGACACCTCAGAAATACAAAAGATAATAAGAGAATGCTATGAAAAGCTATACGTCAACAAATTGGATAATCTAGAAGAAATGGATAAATTCTTAGAAACATACTACCTTCCAAAACTGGACCAATAAGAAGTAGAAAATTTGAGTAGACTGATCACCAGTAAGGAGATCAAAACAGCAATCAAGAACCTCCCCAAAAATAAAAGTCCAGGATCATATGGCTTCCCTAGTGAATTCTACCAAACATTGAAAGAAGACTTAGTACCTATCCTTCTCAAACTCTTCCAAAAATTTGAAGAGAAGGGCAGGCTTCCTAACTCATTCTATGAAGTCAACATTATCCTGATACCAAAACCAGACAAGAACAACACAAAAAAAGAAAATCACAGGCCAATATTACTGATGAACATTGATGCAAAAATCCTCAACAAAATACTAGTAAATCGATTACAACAAGACATTAAAAAGATCATACATGATGATCAAGTGGGTTTCATTCCAGTGATGCAGGGATGGTACAACATCCTCAAATCTATCAACGTGATACACCACATTAACAAAATGAAGAATAAAAATCACATGATCATCTCAATAGATGCAGAGAAGGCATTTGACAAGATACAGCATCCATTTATGATAAAAACTCTAAATAAAATGGGTATAGAAGGAAAATACCTCAACATAATAAAGGCCATATATGACAAACCCATAGCTAATATCATTCTCAATGGAGAAAAACTGAAAGCTATCCCTCTAAGAACAGGAACCAGACAAGGATGCCCACTGTCACTACTCTTATTTAACATAGTATTGGAAGTCCTAGCCAGAGCAGTTAGGCAAGAAAAAGAAGTAAAAGGGGTCCACATTGGAAAAAGAAGTGAAACTGTCACTCTTTGCAGACGACGTGATTTTATATCTAGAAAACCCTAAAGATTCCACTAAAACACTTTTAGAAACAATAAAGGAATACAGTCAAGTCGTGGGATACAAAATCAATGTACAAAAATCAGTTGCATTTCTATACACTAACAACGAAGTAGCAGACAGAGAAATTAAGAATACAACCCCATTTACAACCAAAAGGATAAAATACCTACGAATAAACTTAACCAAAGACGTGAAAGATCTCTACACCAAACACTATAAAACATTGTTGAAAGTAATTGAATAGGACACAAAGAAATGGGAAGATATTCTGTGCTCCTGGGTTGGAAGAATTAACATAATTAAAATGTCCATATTTCCTAAAGCAATCTATAGATTCAATGCAATCCCTATCAATGTTACAACAACATTTTTCACAGAAATAGAACAAAAAATCCTAAAATTTATATGGAACAGCAAAAGACCCCAAATAGCCAAAGGATTCCTGAGAAAAAAGAACAAAGCTGGAGGTATCACACTCCCTGATTTCAAAATATACTACAAAGCCATAGTAACCAAAACAGCATGGTACTGGCACAAAAACAGACACACAGATCAATGGAAGAGAATTGAGAGCCCAGAAGTAAACCCACACGTTTATGGACAGCTAATATTCGACAAGGGAGCCAAGAGCATATGATGGAGAAAGGAGTCTCTTCAATAAATGGTGTTGGGAAAACTGAACAACCACATGTAAAAGAATGAAAGTAGACCATTCCCTTACACCATGCACAAAAATCAACTCAAAGTGAATTAAAGACTTGAATGTAAGACCCGAAACCATGAAACTTCCAGAAGAAAACATAGACAGTACGCTCTTTGACATTGGTCTGAGCAGCATATTTTCAAGTCCCATGTCCTACCGGGAACGGGAAACAAAAGAAAAAATGAACAAATGGGACTACATCAAACTAAAAAGCTTCTGCAGAGCAAAGGAAAACATCAACAAAATGAAAAGGCAACCTAACTATTGGGAGAAGATGTTTGCAAACCATATATCAGATAAAGTGTTAATATCCAAAATAAACAAAGAACCAATACAGCTCAACAACAAAAAAAGCCAAGAATCCAATTAAAAAATGCACAAAGGATCTGAACCAAAGAAGACATACAGATGGCCAACAGGCGTATGAAAAGATGCTCCACATCATCAGCTATCAGGGAAATGAAAATCAAAACTACAATGAGGTATCACCTCACTCTGGTCAGAATGGCTATAATTAGCAAGACAGGAAACAACAAATGTTGGAGAGGATGTGGAGAGAAGGGAACTCTTGTTCACTGCTGGTGGGAGTGCAAACTGGTGCAGCCACTATGGAAAACAGTATGGAATGTCCTCAGAAAATTAAGGATAGATCTACCATACGATCCAGCTATCCCATTGCTGGGTATTTATCCAAAGAACTTGAAAACACGAAGGCATACAGATACTTGCACCCCTATGTTCATTGCAGCATTATACACAATAGCCAAGACTTGGAAGCAACCTAGGTGCCCATCAAGGGACAAATGGATAAAGAAGATGTGGTATTTATATACGATGGACTACTATTCAGCCATAAGAAATGAGGAAATCCGGCCATTTGTGACAACATGGATGGACCTTGAGGGTATTATGCTGAGTGAAATAAGTCAGAGGGAGAAAGGGAAATACTATATGATCTCACTTATAAGAAGAAGATAAAAACCATGGCAAACAAACACGTAGCATTGTAGATTGGATTAGTTGTTACCATAGGGGAAGGGGAAGGGGGGAGGGCAAAAGGGGTGATTAGGCTCACATGTGAGGGGATGGACTATAATTAGTTTTTGGGTGGTGAATATGATGTAATCTACAGAATTCGAAATATATTATGATGTACATCCAAAAATAAATAAATTAATTTAAAAAAGAAAGAAATGGAGTGTAACAGAGAATGTAGCTATTACTATTCACCCAGAAGAGTAGTTTTCTGATCGTACATTGCCTCAGTTCACTAGCTACTAAGAGAAAGGAGGTTCCTGGCTGAGTTACATCCCTATTCTGTCACTGTCTCATTGAGAATCACCACTGACTGTGACTGCACCCAAAGAACACAGAATGCAGCCTCTCTTGACTACAGTTACAGTGCTCGCTCCCCAGGACAGAGTTCTCTACTAGTCAAGACTCTATTAGTTGTATTTGAAAGATGTCTTCTCAAAGGCCTTAAGAAAAGAAGGCTGTGAGAGTGAGAAAACACTGACAGACATGCAACTAAATTTCAGTAATATGAACCAAAACCAGTGATTTAATCCTAATCAAACCTCTGCCTCCCATATTTACTCCCCGAGTTGGCTTCACTGATGCCTCTCACCGCAAAATGGTTTCCCCTATTTTTCAGCTAATGGGATGGCAAATGTGGCTACCAAGAGCTTCTGAGCTTACATGTAACTGCTTAATGGGACTGGAGAGAAGAGAGCACTTTTCCAAACCGCAGTTGGTCAGATGAGCCAATCAAGGGTAGGTAGGCAGCCTGGCTTACATCTTATAAATGTGGCTGGGGAACTCTGCCACTGTAACTACAGAGAATGGGGCTGGACAGCTTCCTGATAAAGAGGGGATACAGTTGGTGAACACACACATAAAACTGTATGCCAACGAATTTAGATATCTTAGATGAAGTAAATTCCTAGAAATATACAAACTATCAAAACTGGCTCAAGAATAAAGAGAACATCTGAATAAACTCATAGCAAGTAAAGAAATTGCAGCAGTGATTTTAAAACTTCCCACAAAGAAAAGCCCGGGCCCAGATGGCTTGACTCATGAGTTCTTCCAAGGGTTTAAGGAAGAAAAGTGCCAATTCTTCACAAACTCTTCCAAAAAAAAGAAAAGGAGGAAACACTTCCCAACTCATTCTGTGTGACCTGATTCCAAAGCCAAAGACGTTATAAGAAAAGAAAATTACACACCCATATCTCTTACAAATATAGACACAAAAATCCTGAACAAAATACAACCAAACCAAATCAAGAAACGTATAAAGGATTAATCACCATGATCCTGTAGGATTTATCGCAGGTAGACAAGATTGGTTTAACAGCCCAAAATCAATTAATCATATCAATAGGATCAAGGATAATACCACATGATAATCTCAATAGATGCAGAAAAAGCACCTGACAAACTCTAACACCTTGTCATGACCAAAACACTCAGCAAACTAGGAATAAAAGGGAACTCTCACTATCTGATGAAAGGTATCTACCAAGAAAACCACAACGAACATCACACTTAACGGTGAAAGACTCAATGCTCTCCCCCTAAAAACAAGAACAAGCCAAATATGTCTATGCTCATCCCTTCTATTCAACACTGTATAGGAGATTTTAGCCAAGGCAATTAGGCAAGTAAAAGAAATAAATGGCAGCCAGATTGGCAAGGAGGAAATAAAGCTATCTCTATTTTGACATGATTTTATATAGAGAAAATCCTGATGAATCCACTAAAAAGCTATTAGAAGTAATGAACAGATTCAGCAAAGTTTCAAGACACAAGAGCAATATACAGAAATCAATTGTATTCTATGCACTAGCAATGAATATCTGAAAGTTTAACAAAATCATTCCATTTACAATTGCATCAAAAAATAAAATAGGAATAAATTTTTTAAAGAAGTACAAACTCTGAAAAGGTCAAAATATTGTCGAAAGAAACTAAAGACCTAAGTGAATAGAAAGATATCCCACCCCAGGTCAATGGATAGAAATAACATTGTTAAGTTGGCAATATTGCTCAAATTGATCAATATAGATCAATATAGTGCAATTCCCAACAAAATCCCAACTGGCTTATTTCTTCCACAGAAATAGACAAGCTTACCCTAAAATTCATAGGGAAATATAAAGTGCCCCAAAGAGGAAAAACCATCTTAAAAGTGAACAAAGGGGCCGGCCCCGTGGCCAAGTGGTTAAGTTCATTCACTCCACTTCCACGGCCCAGGGTTCCACCAGTTCGGATCCTGGGCGCGGACATGGCACCACTCATCAGGCTATGCTGAGGAGTTGTTCCACATAGCAGAACCAGAGGCACTCACAACTAGAATATACAACTATGTATGGGGAGGGAGAAGAATAAAAAAGAAGAAGAAGAAGATTGGCAGAAGTTCTTAGCTCAGGTACCAATCTTGAAAAAAAAAGAGCAGAGGTAGAAGACTCACAATTTCCAATTTCAAAAGCAAATTCAATTTCAAAATTAAAGAGCAATAATGAAGACAGTGTGGCAGTTACAAAAGGACAGCACATAGGTCAATGCAACAGAATCAGAGTTCACACATCAACCTTCACATTTATGGTCAATTGATTTTCAACAAGCATGTAAAGACAATTCAATGATGAAGGAAGAGAATTTTCAACAAATGGTGGTGGGACAACTTAATATCTACATACAAAAGAATGAAATTGGACCCATTCACATTGTACACAAAATGGATCATAGACCTAAATATAAAGGCTAAAACTATAAACCTGTTAGAAGAAAAAATAGGCATACATCTTTGTGGCTTTCAGTTAGGCAAAGCTTTCTCTTTTTTTTCTTTTCTTCTTTTAAAGAGCTAACAACTGCTGCCAATCTTCTTTCTTCTTCTTCCTCTTTCTCCTCCTTCACCTCCTTCTCCTCCTTCTCCTTCTTCTCCTTCTTCTCGTTCTTCTTCTTCCCCCCAAAACCCCCCTATTACATAATTGTATGTTGTAGCTGTGATTGCCTCTGGTTGTGCTGTGTGGGATGCCACCTCAGCATGACCTAATGAGCAGTGCCATGTCCACTTACATAAGAACCTCAAAGCACAAGGAGCAATGAAAAAATAGATAAATGAGATATGATCAAAATTTAAAATCTTTAAGCTTCAGTGGACACCATCAAAAAAGTGAAAAGACAACCCATAGAATGGGAGAAAAAATTTGGAAATTATGTATCTGATAAGAGAATTACATACAGAAAGTGTAAAGAACTCTCACAACTCAATAATAAAATACAAATAACCCAGTTAAAAAATTGGGAAAGCATCTTAATAAATAGATCTCCAAATATATACAACTGTCCAAGAAGAACATGAAAAGATGCTCAACATCACTAATCATTAGGGAAATGTAAATCAAAACCACAATGGTATACCACTTCACAACCACTAAGATGGCTATAATCAAACAGACAGATAATAACAAGTGTTGATGAGGGTGTGGAGTAATTGGAAGCCTCATACACTGCTAGTGGGAATGGAAAATGATGCAGCCACTTTGGAAAACAGCATGGCAGTTCCTCAAGAGATTAAACGTAGAGTTACCATAAGATTCAGCAATTCCACACCTAAGTGTATACCCAATAGAAATGAAGACATATATCCACACAAGAACTTATACACAAATATTCATAGAAACATTATTCAAAATAGCCCCAAATTAGAAAAAATCCAAATGCACATTAACTGATGAACTGATAAAATATTCAGACAATGGAATGAACATTACTTGACAATGAAAAGTAATGAAGTGTGGATACAAGTTATAACATGGATGAATCTTGAAAATGTTATGCTGCCAAAGAAACCAATCACAAAAGAGCACATATTATATGAATCCATTTATATGAAATGTCCAGAATGGGTGGGGTGGTTGGGGAGAAATGGGCAGGACTGCTAATGGGTGGAAGGCTTCATTTTGGGGCAATGAAAATGTTCTCAACTTGATTTTCATGATGGTTGCACAACTCTTTGAATATATTAAAAACCATTGAATTGTACACATTTAATTATATGGTTTGTGAATTAAGTCTCAATAAAGCTGTTATAGAAAATAAAAAGCAATATTTTAAGTCTTGGGATAAGATGCAGATCATAAAATGTTGAGAGTGAAGCATTCCAGGTTTAATGAAACCATCCAATGGATCTTTAAGAAAGCTTCTAATCCTTAAATTCAGTTAAAGTGATATTGCACAGTTTATTTCCTCTTAAACTTGCTTTATTAGGCAACTTAGATTTGTTTAAGATTGGGTATTTCAATAGAGAGTTGTCTTTTTATCTTAAAGTTTCAGGAGAGGAAAGGTGTTAACTCCTCTTACACTGGAACATCCCCAAGTCACCAAGTTTCCACATGACACTGTTCTAATGACAATTTTGTGCAAGGCTCAAAACTCTCCCGAGTAGTATTTGTTAGCTAAACAAACAGAAACACAATAAAGTTACTCACGTTATAGGCCCTTGATAATGAACTTAAGGTGAATTAAGCAGTAGAAGGAAATATTGATGAAATGTTCCCTTTCAATTTCAACGCCCTGGAATTGGTAGCTTTTAAAGAGGTTCCAAATTTTATTTCAGAGTGTCAGTGAGTCAGCTCTCAAATTTAAGTTTCTTTCATGACCTAGAATTGAGACCAAGTACAATTAGTGAAGCAGCAGAGAAGATTCCTCAAATAGGTCCAGAAATCAATCCCAGTTGTAAGAGAAATTGCAATTGAGGTAGATACGCCTGCAGCCTCTTTGTGCACAAAGGTTTTGAATGCAGAACACATCTCAATCATAATGAAGCAATATGTTGTTGGGGTTATTTTCTGATTTTTATTGTTTCCTTCCTTCTACTTATTTTAGGCTTTGTTCTTATTTTTCCAGTTCCTTTAGGTGCACGGGTAGATTGTTTATTTGAAATTTTTCTTGTTTGTTGAGGTAGGCCTTTGTTGCTATTAGCTTTCCTCTTAGAATTGCTTTTGCTGTATCCCATAAATAGTGGCATGTCATATTTTCATTTTCATTTATCTCCAGACATTTTTTGATTTCTCCTTTGATGTCTTCATTGACCCAATTGTTGTTCAGTAGCATTTTGTTTAATATCCACATATTTGTGGCTTTTCTGATTTTATTCCTATAGTTGATTTCTAGTTTCATACTATTGTGGTCAGGAAATATGCTTGGTGTTATTTCAATCTTCTCAAATTTATTGATATTTGTTTTGTGCCCTAATATATGATGAATCCTAGAGAATGTTCCATGTGAATTTGAAAAGAATGTGTATTCTGCAGTTTTTGGATGGAATGTTCTGTATATATCTACTAAGTTCATCTGGTCTAATGTGTTATTTAAGAGCAATGTTTCCTTATTGATCTTCTGTTTGGATCATCTATCCATTGGTGTAAGTGGAGTGTTAAAGTCCCCTAGAATCATTGTGTTACTATGTATTTCTCCTTTTATGTCTGTTAATAATTGCTTTATATATTTAGGTGCTCCTATGTTGGGTGCATAGATATTTACAAGTGTTATATCCTCCTGTTGTATTGTTTCCTTTATCATTATGTAGTGCCCTTCTCTGTGTCTTGTTCCAGTTTTTGTTTTAAAGTCTATTTTGTCTGATATAAGTATTGCTACTCCAGCTTTCTTTTCATTGCCATTTTCCTGGAATGTCTTTTTCTATCTCTTCACTTTCAGTTTGTGAGTGTCTTTAGGTCTGACATGTGTCTCTTGTATGCAGTATATATGTGAGTCTTGTTTTTTTATCCAATCAGCCAGCCTATGCCTTTTGATTGGAGCATTTAGTCCATTGACATTTAAAGTAGCTATTATAAGTATGTACTTATTGCCATTTTGTTACGTTTTAATGGATGTTTTCGTAATTCTTCTCTGTTCCTTTCTTCTTCTCTTCCTCTCTTCCATTGTGGTTTGTTGGCTTTCTTAATATTATGTTTGGGTTCCTTTCTCTTAATTTTTAATATATTTATTATATATTTCTGGTTTCTGATTACTATGAAGTTCATATATAATAACCTATATATTCAGCAATCCATATTAAGTTGATAGTCTCCTTAATTCGACCTCTATCTAAAAGCTCTAATCTTTTATTGTCCTCCTCCTACATTTTATGTTTTTGATAGCATAGCTAACCTCTTTTTTTGTGTGTATGTATCCATTACCCTCTTATCATGGAAATAGGTAATTTTAGTACTTTTGTCTTTTGACCCTCATATTATCTTCGTAGGTGGTTGATCTGCTAGGTTTATTGTATTTTTGACTTTACCAGTGTTTCTATTGTGATTTTTTTTTTTTTTTGCACAATTTTCTTGTTCCAATTTGTGGTGTTCTGTTTCCACTTAAGTCCTTTGTGCATTTTTTTGTAAGACCGGATTTAACTTGGTGATAAACTCCTTTAATTTTTCCTTGTCAGGGAAACTCTTTATCTCTATTTCTATTCCGAATGATAACCTTGCTATGGAGGGTATTCTTGGCCGTAGGCTTTTTCCTTTCAGCACTTTAAGTATATTACACCATTCTTCTAGCATGTCAGGTTTATGCTAAGTCATTTGATAGCCTTATGGGATTTTCTTTGTATGTAACTTGTTGCCTTTCTCTTGTGGCTTTTAGGATTCTTTCTTTATCTTTAATTCTTGACATTTTAATTATAATGTATCTTGGTGTGGGCCTCTTTAGGCTTATCTTGTTTGGTGTTCTCTCTGCTTCCTATATGTAGATGTCTGTTACCTTCCTTAGGTTAGGAAACTTTTCAGCTATTTCTTCAAATAGATTCTCTGCCCATTTTTCTCTTTCTTATCTTTCTGGGACACCTATAATACGAATGTTAATGTGCTTGATTTTGTCCCAGAGGTCCCTTAGACTGTTCTCATTCTTTTTATTCTTTTTTCCTTTATATGTTCAGCTTGGGTGATTTCCTCTAGTCTTTTGTCCAGCTTGCTCATCCATTCTTCTGCATCATCTACTCTGCTCTTGATTCCCTCTGGTGAATTTTTCATTTCCAGTGTTTTATTCTTCATTTCTGATTGGTTGTTTTTATGTTTTCCAATTCTTTGTTGACATTCTCTCTGAGTTCATCCCTTCATCTCCCAAGATCCGTGAGCATTCTTATAACTTTTTGTTTGAACTCTTTGTCAGGTAGATTGTTTATTTCTGTTTCATTTAGTTCTTTTTCTGGAGTTTTGCTCTCTTCTCTTACTTAGAACATATTCCATTGCCTTCTCATTTTGCCTCTTTTCCTGTGTTTATATCTATGTATTAGGTAGGTCAGCTATTTCTCCCAATCTTGGAGAGGTGTCCTTATGTAAGAGATACCTGGTGAGGGTCAGCAGTGTGCTTCCCTCTTGTCACCAGTTCCAAATGTTCCAGGAGTGACCCCTGTGTGGACTATGTGTGTCCTTCTGTTGTGGCAGGGTTGCACTTGCTCACAGTGCCCAGGGAGGCAAGGCTGTCCCCCTGGCAGGCTGGTTGTAATGCTCAGCTGCGTGTGGGTGCTATGGACCCTTCAGTCACTTTATTGGGCATGAGGAGCCCCAGCACAGCTGGCTGCAAGATTTATTAAAACATTCCTGTTGCAGCTTTTCTGTTACGTGGGTAGGCCTTGAGTATGGCTGGTTGCTATGCTCAGGGACTTACAATTGCTCTAGGCCTCTGGCCTACAAGCCTCTTTTTCAGCTGTCTCAGCTGAGTGGAGCTGGTGCCAGGCACAGGAGCACCCCATTGTTTCAGGCTTTGGAAGGTGGGACCAATCCCCTATGTGGCTGTTTGAGAATCATAAGTCTTCCGCAGCTGACAAGCCCCACTGCCCACAGAGCCATACCCCATTAACCCAGTCCTGTCCCATGCACTCACCCAAACTCCCTGAAGTGGACTTAGTCACCTCACTGCAGAGGCCCCACACACTCCACCAATGCCCCAAACACTCCACCCACTCCTTGTGCATGTCTTGCCCCAAAGAGGCAGACCCACTCACCTAGCTGCAGAGGATCAAGGCACCTAGCCTATGCAGGCCAACAAGTTGCCCAAGGGCTTGCTGTTTGTTGAGGCCAGTCCCTGACTGAGCTCAATTAAATAAATTAAATCAGTGCTCTAGTGGGTGGGGCAGACCCTTGGCTAACAGGCCAGGTGAAGAACTTCAATGGCATCTGCAAGCACCTGTGTCAGCATGCAGGTACTAGGTCACAATAATGGCTTCTGCCAATGTCTCAGTCCCTGAAGAGGTCTCATCTCTCACTGAGATGCACCCAGCATCTATCAGATGAGTCTCTTTTCACCAAAGGACTGTGCACCTTTCTTTCTGGTGATTTTAGGTTGCTTTCAGAAATGGGTGGATTTGTGTGTGGGCCCTTTAAGAGCAGGCTTTTTCCCCCTTATTTCCCATAGCTTTTCTGTGGGTATTCCCCATGGTAGTTAGTAGCCAGCAAAGCCAGATACTATGACACTCATCTCAGTTGTGCTGAGTCCAAAAGATGATTATAGTGGCAATGCTCTCCTGCTCAGGTGTCCCACTCCTCCAGGGAAGGCTTCATGCCTTAGGCTTGCTCCTGACTGGCCATGAAGCACCGTGGCTTTTGAAAGTGGCTGTTTTTTTCCTCTCCAAAAAGTAATTTCTGCAACTTCCATTTCAGTCAGGACGGTCCCTTGTTGCAGGGGTTCTTTTTATCCAGTTTTCAGTTCTCTCTCAGGGGTAATTGTTCCAAGAGTAGTTGTAAATTCATTGTGTCCATAAGAGGAACTTAGTTCAGAGTCCACCTATGCCACCATCTTGACCTCCCTCCTCAATGTGTTTTAAGAATTGAAATTATTGCAGTAAACACTATGCCCTTTTCAAGTGATATTTAGAATCCTCACTGGTCATGACTTAGGACACATTTCCAGAGCAAAGAGTAATTATTTTCCATTCCAAATAATTCTGTGACTTTCAAATCTCCTTTACCCTTTTTGAGAATCCATTTAGGTAACACTGTATTTTCCTATTTTTACTGCCTTTTCTGCACACAAACTTGTCCTTGTAAAAAATCTAGTTTGCTCAGATTATGCTTCTCCAAAAAAGGACATGCTGGATAAAGTTCACTTTGGAAAACTTCGCCTTAGCCCTACATCACCTTACTGACACCTGGTTCCTCTAAACACAGAGCCGGCCATCTCCCACCCCCTCCACCAGAGGGAGGAGTGGAGATCCTTCCTAGCAATACCATCAGCACTTTTAAATGCAAAAGCTTTTCACCCCCAAACTTTCCCTTATTCCTGGACACATTTCTATTATATTTTTCCAAAAGGAAAGTACATTTTCAAAGAATAATTTAAAGTGTGTGACCAAATCCATTGGACATACCCAATCTTCTTCTCACTTTCAGTAGCATTAGAAGGTTAGTGGCTCCTTGAAGCTTTTCTCTTCTTCTCCTGCCTCTCTGGCCATGCCTCTTCAGTCTCCTTTCATGATGACTGCTCTTCTACCTGATTTCTAACTGTTGGGATTCCAGAGACTCTGTCCAAAATGGAGCTTTTTACCTCCCGCATGATCATCCTCCTCCCCTACTCCTCCTTGTCGCAGAAATAACCTCTCTATCCACCTGGTTTCTTCAACCAGAAACTAGAAGTCATTCTTAACTCCTCTCTTTCTCTCACTGTCTCCACAACCAACCAATCACAAAGTTCTATCAACCTACGAGCTAAATGCATCTTGAATCCATTCCCTTCTCTCCACCTCCCCTACCCAACCCTTGACAATCATCAGCCTCCCAGAACAGCCCATCCCTAATGCTTCCCTCCTTCAGACTGTCTCCTACTCCTCCTTCAGGTACCACATTCTTAAGGAGATCTTAAACTTTGAGTCCCCAAAATTTTTTAGTTTGCTTCTCTTTTACCCCATTTTCTAATTCTTTAATAATATGGGTGCCTTTGTTTTATGATGATTGTGTTTTCCTCCACATCAGCACTATCCAATAGAAATCAAATGTGAGCCACATGTACAAATTACGTGTAATTTAAATTTTTCTAGCAGCCACAAATGAAATTAATTTTAACACCTTTTACTTAACTCAGTATATTCAAAATACCTTTTAACATGTAACTAATATCAAAATTATTAATGGAATACTTTATGTTCCCTTTGTTTGGTACTAAATCTTCAAAATCTGTTGTGCATTTTCCACTTATGGCACAGTCCGTTTGGACTGGACAAATGTAAACACTCAAATAGCCACATGGGACTAGTAGCCACCATACTGAACATTAGATTTTAACCTCCCTGAGGCTAAAGACCATATAAGATTTGCTCACCGTTGTTGCAATAGTACTTAGCAAGTGCCTGAGTATAGTAATTAGGTAAAAAAACGTTTATTAAATGAATGAATACAGAAAATCTCCATGCTCTTCTCCACAGGGTAGCTTTCAGTCAAGCGCACGCTAATGGTAAGTCTTCAGCTTTCACCACAATCATTCCCAGAAGTAACTGTGTTGATCACTTCTCCATGCGTTAAACTGCTGTCATAGATACTGTCCATCATCATGTCAGTGTTTCCTACATGGAAAACAAGTCTATTAAATTTTCCTAGAACTCTCTTTTAACAATTGCTATCATTCATCCTTTCTGAGAGCAAGAATCAATAACCTCCTTCTACCAGGGCTTCAACAAAGGAGGCCAGCCCCATCAAATATAGTATCTCTTTTGCTGGTATGTTTTATTCTTCATTTTAATCAGAACTCTCTGAAATTAAGCAGTCATAATGATTCATGAATATGCAGAGCTTTGGTTGGGAATTGGGGGGTGGAGGGAGGTGTGGTGGTTGGTGCAAACTGATTGCATTTCTAACATACTGCATTTTAGGAGCTGTGGAGGGTGAAGGTTCCTGAAACCCAACACCCATTTCCAGAAGAGTAACAACAAAGGTCTACCTACTCATGGGCATTGCTCATCTGACCGGAGGAAGGACTGACACCTCTAGAGATTTATAGACTATCCTGGGGAAATTGAGGGGGAGTGGTCCAAACTTCCACCACAGTTCAGCCACAGCCTCAAGAGAGGATTATGCAAAATGAGATAGCTCATGTCACTAGACTTGAGTCTCCCAATATTAATAAGCCTTCGTGCAAGGCTAGAGACGGGACTAGCACACACTATGCCTCCCCTCTCTCTTGGATGGTGGCAGAGCCACTCCCCAAGGTACACACATGTGTGCACACATGCATGCCTGTCCCGCACTGTTTTCCAGCTCCCATAAGCAGGGCACCTATATCCCTACAAGGCATTACACCTGTTTTTATGCAGATTGTATTATTCATATTCTGCTTGTATATTCTATATTCTATTTTTAAAAGATACTTGCTTAAAGACCGTCTATTGCGCAAAAAGCATAGATTAATTTAATTTTAACGATGTGTTACTGTCAATACTATTCAAGAACACCTTCCTCTGGCAAGTGCCCTCTTTTCTATAGAGAAAACCTTTGAGAGTGTTTTGCACATGATGCTTACAATATAAAGGTGCCCCTGGGCAATCCTTGATAGTAGTGGCTGATGTTTAATGGTGGCAGCAGGACTTCTGCCATTTGAGAGGCAGCAGAGTAGCTGAGAGCCTGGTTCTGAGTCCAATGCACCTGGATTCAAATGTTTGCTGTTTTGAAGCTTCGAAGACTTGGGCAAGTTCTTTAATCTCTCTGCCTTAACTTCTTCATTTGTGAAATGGGAGTGTTAATTTCTTCCTTAAAGACTTTAGTGAAGATTACAAAAGACAATAGATGTATTATATGAAATTATATGAAAGCTGATAAAATATGGTTTAAAAGTTGGAATTTAAACTTATATCTCTGAGCTTTGGTAAAGAAGTGCACATTTATCAGAAACATTTTAGTAGTTTTCATGATCAAAATGCCGAAAAAGGCTAAAATTAAACTTCCTTCCAACTGTGACTTGTTCTCTTCCATTTCTAAGCAAGTGAGACAACACACCCTTAGTTTTACACTGCAGGGTTCAATGGTTATATTGGTCCATGGCATTAGAATCCTTTGAGAGCTAGCCAGAAGGAAGGGAACATATTTCTTGATCTCTAGAATGAACAAAAGGCAATACAGGAAAGCTCTAAAGCAAAAAGGACACACAATCTTTCCTTGTCCTCTGCACCGAACAGTCCCTAAAGACACCACTGTATCTTCCTCTCTCATTTGAGAGTTTCACAGGCAGTCCCCTTGTCACAATGGCAGAATTCCAGTGGTTCATTTGTAGAAGTGAGTTATGTGGGACTCAGAGTCCACTCTCCACAGAAACCATATTATGCATGGTGCCTAGCTATGTTTAGCCCATAATGCTCTGAAGTAGAGTCCCAACAGGACTATAGGACTTGGCCACTCAATGAACAGTATTTTTACAGGGAGATGTGTTCAGGGGTCCAACTAAGGATGCCAGGAATGAGGGACTTGTCCCTCCCCAACTATCCCCGACTTCTAAGTCACCTACTGCAGAAAATCTCCTACTAGATGGTTGGAAGGAGGATAATGAGGTGTGGAGCTGGACGATTTCAGAGTTTGGGGACTAGGGGATGATGTGTTGTGAGAAGCTGAGAATTCGTCCTTGCTCAGCTTCAGAGTACCTCCTGACACGCTTCCTTTCTTTTCATCCACTGACCCTGATAATCGATCTTCTTCCTTCTCCCTCCACAGCCACAAACAACCTCTTCCTTCAGAGAAGAATTTCTCTCTTCTCGTTTTGAATCAGAACAAGGAATGCCTTTCACTTGCCTGGTCCTGAAGCAAATACACAAACTTTGTCAGATACTCTATCGAGTTAACAAAAACAATTTCCCTCTGACCCCCTTCTAAGTATTGTTAGTTGGTTCTACAGGTTAAGGTCAAACCTTAGTCAAGGGTCAGTGTTTTTTTTCCTACTTAAGGAACTGGTGTGAGGTTTATCAATATTTGAGGGGGAATCATAGATTTAGGCCTTAATATAAACATTTCATCTAGAGATGCAGCTGATGGAGGTTTAGGGGTGAAGAGCATGACCATGGGGTTGTGTGGCACAAAATAGGGTAAAATGACAGTGTGAGTAGCACCCTCTAGTGTTGAGGAGGAGCTGTGAGTCGGGGGAGGTGCCTGGGAGAAGGGGTGTGTTACAGAGCCCCTCTCTATGTCTTTGCTCTAAGTCCACTCCCGCAGGAGCAGGAGACCCAGATGCTGGGTTCGGCTGCTCAGAGACTTGTGAATAAAGTGCTTCAAGGACAGCATCCGGGAATGAAACGACAACTAAGATGCCATCAAAAGGGACCAGGGAGAGAGGTGAAATCCATGTGACAGGTAATGAAATAGGCAGTGGGGGAAGGTAGGCCAAAGCAAGAGATCCTGGTGGAACCTGGAAAGACTCCCGACTCCCAGCCTCTACCTGAGGGAGCACTATAAGCATTTCCTCTTCTAGGATTCTCAGGCTTGAAGAGGGAAGGAAACTTTTGAAGGCACTGGTTAGATGTGCAATTCATTCCTCAGATCACCACCAGTCTTGCCTGGGCTAAGGACAAGAGTGTCAAAATAGGAGTGAGGAGCACTTGGAGCATCTGGGCAGGTGAAGCAAGCAGAAGTAAAAGCCACAAGGCTTAACAAACAGGTATACGGTAGAGTTAGTCATTGGCTGCCTAAATGCCCTTAATTGTTTGTGACTTCAGATGCCTCCTTGGTTTGGCCCTCATTAGCCTTTCTGACTCTGGCTACTCTGATCTTTTGTTGAAGTTGACGTTTGTCATCATGCTGACCCCATTCTGGGTACAGACCAGGTTTCACTCATTGGCCCAGCCCTGCCTCCGTCCTGTCCTATGGAGTGTGATGAGCTATGAGGAGAACCAGTCAGCTCCTGGACTTTCTTCCTTTCTGTCATTTATTTATTGACTACCTACTATGTGCCAGACACTGCATTAGATGCTGGGGACATAATAGTGAACAAAACTGACTAAAATCTCTGTTGTTATGGAGTTTACCATCTAGTGGAAGAGGCAGACAAAAAAAAAATAATAAATAGCAAAAACACAAGCTATGATATATTGTGTTAAAGCTGGAAACGGGTATATGGTGGTTAAAATTGGACATCGGGTGGCAAAAGGGGTGACTTTTGAATAAAAATTTGAAGGAGATTATATTAGTCTGTATTAGAGCTATCCTAGAAGGATACAACAGTCTAGGCACCTCAAACAGCAGACATTTATTTTCTCACAGTTCTGGAGGCTGGAAGTCCAAGATCAAGGTGTTGGCAGGGTTGGTTTCTGGTTAAGACCTCTCTTCCTGGCTTGCACATGGCTCTGCCACCTACTAGCTGTGTATTGTTGAGAAAGTTGCTTCACCTCTTTGAGCCTTGGTTTGTTAATCCGTAAGATTTGGATAATAAAGAACCTGCACTGAAGAGGTAGAATGAGGATGAAATGATTTAAAGTACAAAATGTACTAGTGTAGTGTCTAGTCCACAGTAAGTGGCATACAAATATTAGCTTTCATTGTTATAAATGTTTGCCTTCTTGGCAATTATATGTATTGCAAACTAGCCAATCTTTGGTGACTCCAAATGTGTGAGTTGCCATCTCCTCTCTTATGAGGTTCAGATGGGCTTACCAGGCTTTCACAGACAGCAAACAGAGTCAGAGGTCAAAGGGCAAACTAAATAAAAGAGTCCAATAGGAAAACACAAGAGCCATTTGATGGGAACACTTGGTTGGAATACCAAATCCACAGGGCCAGAGGTAGGCTCAAAGTTTGAAGTGCAGAGAGCCATGGTTTGGAGTCAGACAGAGGCGGGGCAGAGTTCCGAGGAAGAAGGAGAGTTCAGAGCGACAGCAGGCCAGGAACGATTGAGAGCGTGTCCAGGATGGCTGAGGCAAGGCTTCACCTCCCCACTCAGCTCCATCAGGAGAGCTCCATTAAAGGCCTCGGACAGAGTCTAGGATATGCTTGCAGTGGGAGGCTGATGCTCACCACAATTCTTCTGGCTCCATAACCTCCCCACAGTGTTAAGGATAGAAAGAACCAAGGTACCAACTAGCAGGCCTCTAATACTTTTATGTGCTCTGATTTCCCAGCCCAGGCTTCTGGGCTGAGAGATAATATTTGGAGGTTGGTAAAGGTCTAGAGGGACTAGGCTCAGCAAGAATCAGTGGAAGCCAGGATGAATATGCAGGGATGAGAATAATTAAATCCGAGCTTCCACATAGTAGATAAAGATTTTGAATATGCTAAGGAAGATATCTTCCAGTTCTGTGCAGGGTTGAGTAGACCAGATGTTTCGTCTCCAGTGCTGCCTCAACCCGATGGTCACCGGTGTGTCTGAAGGTATTTTATGCCTCTCTATTGGTGGTCTGTGTCTTTTCTAGGTGCCAACCACTAGGCTGTTACTAATGATCAGTTAATATGAGAATTTGGGGTAAATAATGGTCTGGAAGCTATAAGAGCTACGGAATTGTCTGTAAGCAATGTTTACAGGCTGCCATGGAGGCACAGTGCCCTTTGCTTGTGTTTGTGGAACCTGAGGGACCATTTTGTAGGGCAGCTTCTTATTGCCTGGTTTTGTTGTATAATAAAGAATTTGGCTGGTCTTTGTCCCTGATTCCTTGGAAGGGCTCTCTAAATCCTTGGGATTTCCTGAGCAATAGGAGCATCTTTATTATTCTTGGTGGGTTCCTGGATAGTTTCAGGGTGAGGGCTGGCCACGCTGGATAGACCCAACCACGGGGTTAGAAGTTTGGGGATTTGAGCCACATTATCCCAGCCTAGACTCCCAAGCTCTGGAGAGGGAGGTGGGGCTGGAGATTGGGTTCAATCATGAGGCCAACGATTCAATCAAGCATACCTATGTAATGAAACCACAATAACAACTATGGACACCTGAGCCTCCTAGGTTGTTAATGATACATCAACGTGCTGGCAGGGTGATGCAACCTGAGCATATTAAAGCTTCAGATTTCCTCTCAGATCTCATTCTCTGTGCCTCTTCACTTGGCCACTTCTTAATTGTATCCTTTACAGTAAAACTGTAATTCTAAGTATCGTGCTTTCCTGAGTTCTGTGAGTCATTCCAGTGAATTATGCAATCTGAAAGAGTAGTGAGAACCCCTGAAAGTTTGTAGCTAGTTGGTCAGAAATGTGGGTGGCCTGGGTTATAACACAGGTTTCTTAGTCAATATTAGGATAGATGAAGCCATACTACGGAGCTAAAATGTGACAAAATAAAAAGGAGGTCTATGCATGATGTGAAACAAATCCAATTAGGAAGGAATCAGTTTCATCAGGACTTTTTGTGAAGTGTTCACAGCCCCTGGTAAATAGCTATGCTGGGCCTCAAGTTGTGTGGTGCCTGCATGGGTGTTTGTTATGTTATCGTTTATTTTTCCCCCAGTATGAGTATAGGCTCCATGAAGGCAAGGATGTTTCTGTCTGTTTTGCTCACTGCTGAATCCTTAGCACATAAACTGTACCTGGCACATAGTAGGTGCTCAATATTTGTAGAGTAAGCAAGTAAACTTTTCATAATTGAAAAAAACAGCAATATGTTAGGAGTAGAGTTTCCTCCTCTTCCCTGGTCATGCTGCCAGTGTTTCCCTACTTTGCCAAGTGTTTCCCAAGATTGCCCCCGACCCATAACTTTCCTAGTGGGAATAAGTGATTTCTGTCACCTTACAAACCCAAGTGACTCTTCTGGCATGAGACTTAAGGGTTTCTGTGGTGGTGAAGTTTTGGCATCACGGCCCAGCTCACATTCACTTCTTTGGAATTGTGTCCTGCCCTCAGTTCTGGCCTAGGGAGTGAGTCTGAGTGGTCACATGGCAACTCTCAGCAAGTCTGCTCTGGTCTGCTTTCAGTAGATCACCTTCTGTGCTTGGATATGTTCCAAATACAACAAAAAACCCACATCTATATGACTGTACAGACCAGTTACAATCTGACTGAGTCTTTTTATCTCTTAGTTCTAATGTTCCAGAAAGAAAATTTAGCTGAGCCAAGTCTATGAATTGTTGCTTTCAGTTAGGTACAATTCTTCTTCCCCAGTCAGTTGCAAGTTACTGGGAGGGGCAGAGAAAGAAGAGGAGAGTCTCCTTGGAGAGGTAGCAGTATGTTGGATGCATCAGTTTTGATGCTGTGGGTCTGAGGCCAGGTAGCCAGGATTGGGGTACAGGTGACTAAAACCTTCAACTTCCAGAAGAACTTACTTCTCTTCTTGAGGCTTCAATTATTTGGGTGGTAGTATAGATACACAGGGAAGGAACTTTTAAATTGCTTGGTGAACTGTCAGGAATTGCCAGACATTTTTGACTATCTTAGGGACCTGCTTAGTAATTTCTGAGAGATGGCTAAGTGGCATGATAATGTGTTTATACTAGCTGGCCAAGGTGCATCACCTGGAAAGCATTTTTCTCTTTGTCACTTGCCTAATGTGAATGAGGCTCTAGACACTGGAAGTTGTGGCATCATTTAGCCTTCCACCAACAGATCTGGCCAGCAGAAGTGGAACGTGGTCTCAGATGGTGACTGCATTGATGCCCCAGTAGTTTTTATAGATTGTCACTCATTTTTTTCCCTTACATTGGAGTTCATGGGAAAGAACTGAAATTCCATGGCCTAGATGCAACTCACCTCATCCCCTAGCTGAATCAACAAATGGCATCATTGGCCCCTTGGCTGGTAGGGCCATCAAGAACATTGCCTAACACTATCAGAAGACCTACACAGTTCTGTGTCAGTGGTCACTGCTCACCTCTCTGCAATCCATGCAAGCCCTCAGAGTAGGTATGTGATATAGTTTCTGTCGAATCTTGAGCTTAGAAGTAAAATAGCCTCCAGAAGTTGCTGGTGCATTTCTCTGGGTGTGATGCTAGGGATGTGCTAGGATATGTATGATGGCAATTAACAGGGGCTTGGTACTCTACTCCCATCCTTGCCAGCTGCATGGGGAGTGTGAGAGCCAGAACTTTCAACCCTTGTCTTTACTTTCCACCATATCCCCTTCACTCACATGGGCAATGGAAGACCAAGAAAACTGAGAGCCTCAGTTTTTGTTCCAATATATCCCCTAACTTGTGGTTCTCAGGGGATGAGCCAGACCCAGGGATGGGGTATCTTTGAGGGTTCACATATTTCAGGAACTATTGGAAATTGCATCCTGCAATGGCCAAGTTAAAATAAAACAGGCCGAAGTTAGGCTAAAAAATCCAAATAGGGCTAGATGAGTAGAGGTGACCAAATTATGAAGACAGACCACAGAATGAGGGGAAGCAATGTATGGGAAGGGTAGAAGCAAGTGGAAGAAAGGAAATCTGGAGGAAACCTTTGATCCAGAGTCCACATTCTTGTGGAGGAATTTTATTGGTGTCCATGGCTATTGATGCAGGTGTGCTGGAATCCAACAAAAGAGCCAAAGCAAAATGGATGTGCAGGTCCAGCACAGTTAATATCTAGTCTTCCCAATTCTACATCCTTATCAACTCTCAAATCTTTCCATCCCTCTCTCCCATGCAGTTGTTTCCTAAGTCTTGCAGATTCCTCCTCTTAAAACACTTCTCCATCTATTTCTATGGTGGCCAGAGTGACCTACCTAAAACACAGCTTTGAGTTAAGTACCTTCAATGCTTCCTCATTTCCTACAGAATTAAATACTAATGTCTGAGATAGCATATAAGTTCTCCCTTACTTAAGTACCTTCAATGCCTCCCTATTTCCTACAAGATAAAATAGTAATGTCTGAGATAGCATATAAGATCTTGACCCCGTTTATTTCTCCAACCTCATCTCTCACCACTTCCCCCCTCTCTCTAGCCACAATGACATTGGTATTTCCTGGAACATGTCCTTCTACTACATTCCTTCATGACTTAGTTCCTCTGGATATTGTCTGGAATGGTCTACTCTTATCTGTCTGGCAAATTCCTACCAGTCCTCTAAGACTTTCTGCCTGAGTTCTTTTCTGACTTATCAAGGCAGAGTTGAACACCCTTCTTCACAGACTTCCTTGCCTTTAGTACCTACTGCAGTGAATTGTAATGATTTGAAAATCTGGTTCTAGGGAGCATGGACCATGTCTAATTAATTTCTGTTCCTTCAGAGCCTGGAACAGTGCCTGACACGAAGTAGGGTCTCAAACTGTCTTTGAATAGGGAAGTAAAATGCTTCGTTTAAAAGGAGGAGGAACTTGTAAACCGGTTCATGTTGTTGATAATCACTTGGATCCAAGATTTGATGTCTGAAGTATGTGATATTGATTCCTTCATTGGTTCAACAAGTATTTATTGAACATCTACCCTAAGCCAGCCATGGGAATACAATGATGAACAAAAATAGATATGTTCTTTACTGCTCTCGGGGAGTTGAGGATTTATTGGAGGAAACCGTTACTGCATTTGTTTGAAGTATTAAATGAAATAGAACATGTTCTTGGTTAGCCCATGACGTCAGTCTGAGATCTTTCCTAACACAAGGCTTTCTGCGGTATGGGGTCAAAGCCTTTGCCTGTTGGACTACTTGGCCTTTATGCATGCTGCAAGTTTGTCTCTAGTTCTTCAGTATGGAAAAACATTGTGGTTGATAACAAATTAAAAAACAAACACATAAAATAGTTGAACATCTTGTTTTAATCCAAGCAAAACTTTGTCTTGAGAAATCTGTAGAGGGTTGGAATATATCAGTGACTTTACAGTGTACCACATACTTTTGCATTTATGTGGTACTTGGTTTTGCTGATGGGAAAACTAAAGGAATACAGGGGGAGCATTCAAGAATCAACAAAACAGGGTCACTTTCTTAGGCTGGAGAGACTCCCTCTAGGCAATGAGACGTTATCAATAAATACCCAGGCAAATAAAGGTCCGAGACCCCCTGCTAAAGCCAGTTAGACACAAACTTCTACCTCACGAAGTTTGACTGGAGGAATGAAAGAGCTGCCAGGTCCAGGCATTTTCAAAATGGAAAAGGAAACAAAACAAAATAAAAAGTACCATAGCCCCTTTGAAAATCAGATACGAGAAAGTTTGAACCAACTCAAATCAGGTTCCTATTAACCTGACATCCCCTGAGGGTCGGGTTGTTTCTTTCTCAGTTGGGGTTAACTATAAACAAGGACAGACTTCTAGTCAAGGAGCCCAGTGATGGGCAATTAGGTAGGTCCATTCAAAGGCATGACAGCCAGCATTACAGGACACAGGCATTCTGTCTTAAATGTTGCTTATGACAGAGGTTTACCTTTCTTGAACTTGGCTGTGCTGTTTTTCCCTCCAGCCCCTCAGCTGGAGGGGGTAACTAACTAGGAATTGCTGCAGAACAGAGAAGCAATATTCTTCCTTTTGCGGCATGCTGCTGTGGCAGAGACACGCTGCCACAAGGGTTACGCTTTAAAACTCTCTTTTTGATATATAAAAAGATTATAAACAAAGCGCAAGGCAAAGCAGAGTTGCAACTTCACCTTGAGTCCAAAGTAGTTAATCTCCTAAATCGAAGCTAAAGTTACTTTATTTAATTAGGAACTTTAAAATAAAATCAAGTTTTTAAAAAGTTGTAGGATTATAACAATTAGTCTACTAATATTTTTCCCCTTTTCTGAGGTCTCAAGAAAAAAACAAGTTTTCTTGATCATCTTTTTAAAATAAAAATCGTAGGCTAGGTGCAGCTTTCAAGGTCCTTCTGAGATTTAGGGAAGGAAGGAAATGGGAAAGGATAGAATTACACATTATTTCATACCTTTTCCCAGTTCTAAGCAGAAACCTACTTCATCCTTCCGACAGATTAGTTTTCCAAAAAAGAGTTTGGGCTTTGCCTAAGATCCCTCTGGAGCCATCGTCCTGTCCATTTAAATGCAACCCCAGGAGGGTTAGGATAGTGATACATTTCATCTATAAATTTCAGTGTAAAATAACTGGATATAAAACGTTGGGTTCTCTATCTCAAGGGCAGCCAACATCTACGTACACATGCGCATTGCTTTTCTCAAAATTGGACTCTGTCCATATCCTGAATTAACTTTACAATTATCGTTTGGCTACTTGTTTTTGGTGGGCAGAATTGCAGCTGTGATGAGGGGAGTTCTTGCACTGGTTAGGTGGCCAGGCAAGGTTACCAAGGGGCTCACTCCAGCTTCAGAAAGGGCAGCACGTCATCCGCACTCCCTGGAACAGGATCAGCTCCACTTCCAGAAAGCGGATCGTTCCCAGTCTCAGAAACTGGGAGCAGATCATCCCCACTTCCCGCTCAAGAAGGAAGGCAGTCACTGCCAAGCTCTCTGCCCCCTGGGCCTCTGGACTTGACTGTCCCCGTCAGACCTTCAGAGGATCTGAATGTGGCCGACTTCTTCATGTCTGCAAGCTTCCCGCAGATGGCAGAGCCCATGGCGAACAGGACAGCTGACGTCTTTTGTTTCACGTGGGCCTTGGAGACCTGAACGTCGTGCCAGCTCTTGGGCAGATGCTGCCTCAGCCCCACCAAGGCCGCGAGGCCCAGCTTCCTCTTGAGCTCCACGCATCATCTCTCTTTGGCTGCCAGCGCATGGTGCAGGACGATTTCCGCCTTCAATTCAGGGAGCTCGGATATGAGTTCCCTTTGCTCGGCCTCTGTGAGCCTCTGGCTGGGCAGTTGGGTGGGATGCCTAAGTGGGCTTAGAGGTCTCTGTCATGGCGCCGGGCACGGACTGAGAAAAAAGATGTTCTTTAAGAGAGTCTAGGGCCAATTCTTGGTGCGGAGAGTTGAACTGGTGGCCAGTGGAGAAATAATCTGCGCCAGCAGAGGAGACATCGAGGCCCGGGGTCAGACTCTCGCCGGCGGGTGGGACTCTAGGCGGGTGGGATCCACGTCTGGGCCGGAGAAGCGGACGCCCAGGCGCTAGGTGGCCGCTGCCGCCCGCGAGGCCCACTTCCGGTGTGTGTGCGGTGGGGGTGCGGGGTTGGCCCGGGATCGCGGAGGCGGGACTTCCGGCGGGAAGGCAACCGCCAGCGGAACCGGCTTGCCCAGGCGGGAAGGCAAAGGCCAGCGGAACCGGCTTGACCAGGCCTCTCGTGCTGGGAGCGGTGTTGGCTCTCACAGTGGCCTGTGAGGTAGGTGGTGCTGTGGTTATTATCAGAGAGAGAGGTTTGTTCCCTCCTGTCACAGCGGGTGACAGGCTCTGGCCTTCAAGCCAAGTCCGACTCCCCTTAGGACCTCCTTCTGTCACAAAGGCCATTCCAAACCGTTGAAAATCGTTTGAACCCTTTGTACTAAGAGAAGTTTACGAACAAGCCCAATACGTAAAATAAAGGAGAACTGCGCCAAAGTGGGGCAGGGAGCGCAGGAGGTCTGGCCTCTACCGTCCCCGTTTTCCCTTCCCAGGTTCCCGCAGGGGCCTCAGAAACTCCTGGCCCCGCTCGCATAGTGGGCTTGTGCGCTGCTCAGAACTCCTGCGTCCAGCGGAGACTGATGCTCGGGCCCGAAGCATCCACTGCGCCAGGGGCTGGGGAGAGCAGAGCCCGGAAAGTGAGTCTGACCAATCACAACTGGTATTTTTGGGGGGAGAAGGAGGGAGAGAATGAGCAAATCTATAATAGTTGTGTCAAATTTATGCTTAATAAAAGCAAAGACTATTGTGAGAATTTAGGAAAGAACGAATAAGATATGCAAATGGACGGTACCTGGGTTTTCAATATTGTGGTTGGATTTTCTTTCTTTCCAAGCATCCACTGGCATTTTTGAAAGCATGTCTGCACACCTACGTGGTTATCAGTTGTGGGAGGTGGTCAGCACAGTAAAGTTGAAGCAGTTAGAAACTGTCAGGATGTCAACCCCCCATATCCCCTGTTTCTACTCAGAGCTTGTAATTGATACAGTGGAAGAATCAGGACTTCAATCCAGTGAGGGCCGGTGGTCAGGTATCACTTAGCTCTTTGTCTGCCTGCTCATTCCCAGGGAATAGCCTTGAGCAAGTTCTAGATTCCAGTGATTTTGTCGGACATGCTGGTAGTTCTTGCAAGCGTGATCTTGTGGAACGTGATAGATCCTCAGCAAATTTCAGCAGTTTGCCATACTCATGTCGCTGCAGTGAAGCATCTAGCTGGGCATCCAAACCAACTTCAGCCCTCCTTTGGGTTTATCTTCAGTGACCCTTTCACGTAACTCAGTAGTGTCTATTATTGCCTTGCCCTGAAGCATGTGCCTCCCTAGATTGAAAAAATGAGAATTGTTCTTGTTGGAAACATGAAGGCTAATGAGGGATTTTGCTGTGTATATAAAGGCCTGAAAAGGGCAGCAAGGACTGCCTAAAACCTATGGTGTTCCAGAAAGTGGACTTTTCCTCCATTGCCTGCAGAAACACTCGTCGTTTCAGGAATGCTCTGACTCTGAACCAGAAATCCTCTTTCAAAACTGAAGATGAAGGGTAAAGAAGCCCCTGAATTAATAAGCCAAACAACACAGAATGCATATTGTCCGTTCAAAGTTCAGATTCCAAGTGACCAGATTTGAACTTGCGCTTGATTATCCTTCTCTGAATTGTTTCGGCCACCAACCTCACTATGTGTTTTCTTGTTTCTACATTTCGTTGTTAAGCTTTGATTCCCTTTGGTAGACTAACGATTTCCCTCATAGCAAAACTGACCTCACTTCTCTCAGCAACTTTGTTTCCAGATCCCAAATCAAAACATGGCCTCTGGAACGGGGCCTACCAGCAAGGAATGTTCTGACCTCCCGGGTAGACCTGCACACATCAGTAACACACTGGAACAATACATTTTGCTAGGCTTTGCATAACCACATAAAAACAACACATATTTTGAAAACATAGATCTATCAAGTAAAATTTCACTGAAGTTACAGTGATTCTAACCAGCTGTTTGACTAAACTATCCTCTTAAGGTATAAAATACCAAACTGTTGTCCCATGGTTCTAGAATTTCACGTCTTTAGATTACACAATGAAATAATCTGTATTACATAGAAAGGCTCATAAAACTGTTAGTCTGAAACAGAAAGCCTTTTGATGTTATTTGGGCACTAAAAGTAGCCACAATATTTGATTCAGTAACCTATGAAGAAAGAATTTGGGAATTATTTTTGATTCTACAATGGTTTGCTGTCTTTGTTTCCAAGGAAGACACTATTGACCCATTGTTAGTAAAGAATGAACTTTGAAGTATTTCTCTAGGAAAGGTGATGGATATATACTAATCCTCTGTAAACGTAAAGGTAGATGGTCCAGCAAACTGATGTTTTTTTCCGCCATGTTCAGAAGCCTGTATGTTATGTTTTATAAGTAAATTATTGAAATTTGAATATAAAAGCAAAGCCATACACTTCGCTAGGTCCGGACTGTTTGGGGATGAAGACGCGAGATTGTAGTAATTGATAGTGAGAAATGTTTAGGGACTTGTAGCAGTGCCAGCAGGTTTAACCATTTGACTTCTTTCATTATAAAAGATCAATATGGAGCCTCCTGATTGCATCGACTTGTAAAGTAGTCCACCTTGGTGGTTCAGATTGCTTCTAAAGACCTGACAACTCACCCTGCAGTCTGGTCATTTGCACTGCTAGATCTAACCACAGCGAGTTTTCTAGAGCTTTATTTTGATTACTACAGAACTACTACCATGAACATTTTGTTCATTATAGCTGAATTCCAGGAGAAGTGTTTAAATATTTAATTGAGCCTGAAAATAAGGCATATAGTTGAAACCCTAATCCAGTCAGAATGTTTCACGAGTAGGAGGGGAAAATTGGTAGTTGGGCTTTTCTTGTGGAAGGCCAGAATATTGTGTCTGATTTCAGTTTACGAGTTATTTTCACTGCTATCGCACATCATAGCCCAGTTCCATCAATAATATATGCAGTGAGTCAGCCTCCCATAGATATTCTCCAGCATGAACTGGAGTATTTGCTGCAGTTTACAGCTGCAAACGATATTCCTAGCAATTGCCATATTTCGGTAGTTGAGTTGATCTTCATTTAGGACCAGGATGACATTTCCTTTCAGCAGCCCTCCTACGTGGACTAATTAGCTTTTAAGAAAATAGTTAGGGGCCGGCCCCATGGCTGAGTGGTTAAGTTCATGCGCTCCACTTCGGTGGCCCGGGATTTTGCTGGTTCGGATCCTGGGCGCAGACACGGCACTGCTCATCAGGTCACGCTGAAGCAGCGTCCCATATGCTACAACTAGAAGGACTGACAACTAAAATATACAGCTATATACTGGGGGGATTTGGGAAGAAAAAGGAAAAAAAAAGAAAGATTAGCAACAGTTGTTAGCTCACGTGCCAATCTTTAAAAAAAAAAAAGGAAATAGGTATATTACAGAATAGAATTTTCCTCTCTGAAGCCCAAACTTATTATCAGGATATTAAATTGGAGCTTATTACTCACTGTTATTCATTCTCTTTGGTGGTATATATAATTGTGGCAAGAGTCCCTGGGAGGACCAAGTTAAAATTCAGTATCTTGTTGAATCTGGAGAACCAGCATCCTCCTCCTGCCAAGTGTCCATCTGTGTGAGTTGATATGTATGGGATGAAGGGGCTTGTTAAGAGGAATTTTGTGCACAGATCCTCAGAGGCAGAAGAGGAATGACAGGGAGATGGAGGGGTGGAGAGAAGGGAAAGGAAAATGATCAAAATACGAAGGAACATCCCTAGATGAAAAATGAAGGTTCTTCTTGTTGGAAACTTGAAGACTGTAGATATAAAGGCCTACAGAGGGTAGCAAGGGCTCCTTAAACACTGTATGTTTTTCCAGAGAATGGACTTATACTTCAATGCTTAAAGAAATGCTAATGGCTCCAGAATTTCTCCTACACTCTGAACCAGAAACTGCCCTCTCAATGCTGAAGATGAAGGGCAGAGAAACCTGTGAACTAAGCTAAATGAAGGGCAATATGGGCAGACTTTGGGGGAATTTCACACTGGAAGTTGTCCTTACTCCCTTTTCTCATTTGGATGAGGAAAGTGGGGGGAACAGATTCTCCCTTCCCAGAAGTTTTGATCTTTGTTTTCTTTTTACGTATTGGCAGATAGCATGTTTAAGATAAGCCCTAGGGGCAACAGTGGGGAGTCATCTAAGAGAAGAAAATGGGCCAAGCTGGCACGTGAGCCAGAAAAGACTTGGTCAGTAACAGGCTGATGGATGTAGGTCGTCTGTGCTCTACCGAGGAACCGAGGGCTTGGTGTATTTCTCTAGTCCAGATCTAGAAATTTGGAGGATGCCTTAAAAGGGAGCAGGGGGTTGTAAAAAAGACAAGATTGACACTTGCTTCACATTTATCACCTTTCTTCCCAACCAGCGCATTTCCTGAATTACAGCAATTCCAACAAAGACATGGACAGCTGCTAAAATGTCTTCAGGGGACCCAGATTGCTTGACCCTTAACTCAGCAGGAAGATTTAGCAAGAAATTACATCTGGAGGATGCTCAGATTTTGAGTACCAGGAGATACACTGGGCACGGAGAGGACATCTACAGAAAGGACAGAGCTGAACCAAATGGAAGGGCTGGCCCTGAGCATAGAGGATTCCCAGAAGTCACTGGAGAGACCTGGGGAGGGGGGCTGAACTCTTGAAGCTTCGGCACTGAAGGTTTAGAACCAGCAAAATGAGGGGCCCAAGCAGTTTGACTTACTTGTGTCTACAGGCTTCAGAGGCTTGGGGGCGATTAGGCTATTAATAGAAAACTCATGATCTTTTAAGGTTATGACCATCATGGTGGCTTTGCCAAGGCCTGGCCTCTACTCCCTAGTTGCTTACCTGTTCTTGTCTTAAAACTGTCATGTCTGCTATGGCAACAGCATAATATCTTTATTTCCTGGATTCTGGGACACAGTCAAGTCTAAGACATATCTTTGCTTTAATAAGATGTTTCTAGGAGGTAAAACCTCCTACATTAAATTGTATATTGATTAGAAGATGCAATCCCAATTTTAGAAACATTAAAATGCCACAAAATGTGCATCTTAGAATTGAAGAAATTCAACAGTAATGCAGCTACGAACTCTAATGGCTCTGCCTGATTCTTCTGCTGGATTTCAGAATGGACCTTGATGGTACTGGTTCCTCTTCCCTTTCTGAAAGAAAGGACAGAAGAGAAATTAGCACTTATTAAATATCTGCTATAATAATAAAAATAAGGGAGACCTCTAATATCTATTAACTGCTTATTATGTGCCAGGAATTGTTCTACGTGCTTTCACATATGTTATTTCATTTAATGCTCATAATAATCTTGAGAGGTAGGTGTTAGGAATACAGTTAATCTCTGTGAGACTCAGTTTCTCCATCTTTGCAGATCAGGGAACCAAGGTGCACAGAGAATAACTTGTCTGAGGTAACATAGTTTATTTTGGGATATTAATCTATAAACTTAGGGCTGCTTAGATTTTTTTAAAGAACTCATTTTTTAACTTTTTCTTCTCTTTCTTAAAAATTCTGAAATATATCATGCATATAAAAGTATGTATACTATATGTACCTTTAAAAAATTATAAATAGGGCTGGCCTGGTGGCACAGTGGTTAAGTGTGCATGTTCCGCTTCAGAGGCCCGGGGTTCGCTGGGTATGGATATGGCACTGCTTGGCATGCCATGCTGTGGTAGGCGTCCCACATATAGAGTAGAGGAAGATGGGCATGGATGTTAGCTGAGGACCAGGCTTCCTCAGAGAAATGAGGAGGATTAGCAGCAGTTAGCTCAGGGCTAATCTTCCTCAAAAAAATAAAATTATAAGTATAAGTAACTATGTACTCACCACTCAACTAAGAAATAGACCATATGTTCTCAGTATTTTTGAAGCTCACCCCATGTCCTTGTCATTCTCTTTCCTTACCCTCAGTTGACCTCTACTCCAAACTTTGGGGAGATCATTCCTTTTTTTCCTGATAAGTTTTTACCACCTATGTATGTATCTATAAATGATGTATTATTTAGTTTTGCATGTTTTTTACCTTTATTTATTTATTTTTACTCAGGTATAATTGACATATAACATTATATTAGTTTCAGGTGTACAACATAATGATTTGATGATCACCATAAGTCTAGTTAACATGGCACCATTTTGGAACTTTATATAAATGGAATCATACCTTATGTATTCTTCTGTGGCTTGCTCATTGATTTTAGATTCTTCCATGTGGATGGTGTTGCTATAGTTTATTCATTTTCACTGCTGTATAGTAGTCAACAGTATGCATATAGCACAACATATGAATACATTTCATCTATGTAAATTGTTTACTGAGACATTGAGTGACTTGAAGGTCACTTTCTTTGGCGTATCACCCCTGGCTTCAGGCCTGTCTGAAGTCTATTCCTCCATATACAGTTAATGTTTTCTTGGGAATGTGACTTCATATTTGTCCATAATAGACTTTTTCTTCCTGAACTATATCCTGAAACACATTTGAAGGGTTATCTCTCCAGCTGCCTTTCTTCTGCCTCCCATCATACACTTTATAGTCAGCATATTTATTACTGCAGTTCTGAAAACTGCAAGTTCACTGTGCTCTCTTGCCTCTAGGCCTTTGTCCATGTTGCTCTTTCTGACTAGAATGCTTATTTCCTGGCTAACTCTTGCCCACCGATCAGGTTTGTCTGGTTACTAAAGCCTTCCTCCCCTACATTCTAGTGTGGGCCTTCTCCTTGAGCTAACACAGGGGGCTTCCTGCCATCTCCTCAGGGTTTAGTCAGAGTTGGTTTTCCAAAGGATCCAACGTGTTATGGAATAAAACCTCATAGTTATACTTGGTGCCTGGAAAGACTGTATAAAAGGTCTGTTTTGTATAGTAGTAACTGTAAGAGGAAACATGGAAATACCACTTAGAATTGTCAGTACTCAATTTTAAAATGTCCTTAGGTTGAGCGTAGGGCACAAATCACATTCTTGTTGGTTATAAAGAGATGGATAAATGCATATTATTTTATTTTGCCTTCAGGACTTTTGGCTAGATTCCAGAGGACTTTCTCCAAGAACAAGATAAGTCAGACAGAGAAAGCCAAATACCGTATGATTTTCACTCATATGTGGAAGATAAAATAACAACAATAACAACAAACAGACACATAGACATAGAGAATAGATTGGTGGTTACCAGAGGGGAAAGTGGGAGCGGGGAGAGCAAAGGGGTAAAAGGCCCCATTTATTGGGTGATGGAGGGCAATTACACTTTGGGTGCTGCACACAATGTAGTCTACACATAAATCTAAACATAATGATGTACACGTGAAATTTATATAGTGTAATAAGCCAATGTTACCTCAATCAAAAAAATTAATTGTAAAAGAAGACCCGACCCTCTTTGCCTGGAGTTAGTTCCCTGGCATGGGAAAGAAAACTCTCATTTGCTTCCTTCTTTGTGTTTTTTTGATACCAGCTTCTTATCTGTTCAACATCTCATGAAGAAATACCTCAAGGGATGGTTGGAGATGGGAAGTAAACACCAAATTAGTTGCTTATATACTTAAAAAAATAAGCTTTTGATTTTGGGGTAGTTTTAGATTTACATAAAATTTGCCAAGATTATACAAAGAGTTCCTATATCCCCTCACCCAGTTTCCCATTTTAATATCCTACATTCCTGTGCTAGATTTGTCACATCTAAGGAATCAACGTTGGTATATTACTGTTACCTAAATCCCAGGATTTAGATTTCCTAGTTATTCCCTAATGTCCTTTTTCTGTTCCAGGATTCTATCCACAATGCCACATTACATTTAATCCTAGTGTCTTCTTAGCCTCCTCTGGTCTGTGACAGCTTTTTGGACTTACCTTGCTTTTGATGACCTTGACAGTTTTGAGTATGGTTGGTCAAGTATTCTGTAGAATGCCTATCAATTTGAGGTGGTCTCATGTTTTTCTTATGATTAGACAGAGGTTATGGATTTGGAGGAGGATGACCACAGAGAATGCCATTCTCATCACATTATGTCAAGGATACATGCTATCAACATGACTTATCACTGAGCTTACATACTTTTTAATACCTTTAGTTAAACGGTTGGATGGTAAGAGAGTAGATGTAGAAGTTGGAAGACTGAATTCAGATCATAGCTCTGTCATTCATTAGTGTGTGACTTGGGAAAGATAGTTAATCTCTCTATTCCTTAGTTTCCTCATCTGTAAAGTAAGGATAATAACAGTATCTACCTCATTAAGTTAGTAAATACATGAAAAGTACGTAGAGCCGAGCCTGGCACAGGGGAAGTAGGATATAAGTTTTGACTATTATTAATATTATTGAGCAACACAAAAGTTCTTTGTTTCTATTATATATGTCTCCCAGACTCTCTTTACCTCAGAAAATTAAACTAATGGTTTTTAGTGATAAAAAAAAATCCTGTCAACCTGGGTTTTAAATTTTGAACATGGGAAGATCTTTGTCTTATTGTCTCTTGGGTTTTGAATTATCCCTACAATATCACAGTTTCCCTTAAAATTTGCATTGTCTGCTGATGAGAATCTTTTGCAGGAGACTCCTTTGAGTATTTTCATTATCATTCAAATCTTACAATTTGAATATTCTCTTCAGAGTGCTGGCTCTTTTAGCCATTGATCCACTGATATATTTCTGGTTCTCCAGGCCCAGATGTACAATTCAAATTAATAGTCTATGAAAAAGAGTTATTACTATTTTCTTCCCTTTAGCCCAAGCAAAAGATTCCCAAGGTGCGTTTCAGCTTTTATTAATATTACAAATGAAGATCTAATATTGTTCACTGCATACTTAATGGTTGATCTTAACAACTCCAAATAGGGAAGACAATTGCGTTTATAAATATGTATGTCAGTTTTCTGATGCATTTTCCAGTTTTCTATTTGTAATTCCAAGTGACAATTTTGAATACTCATTCCGAATATTAAAATACATTCTTTTGGGGAGAAGATCCAAGATGGTGCCGTGAGTAGTCCTCTTTGTCTCTCCCCCTTCGAGTCTACAATTATTTGGACACTCATCGCTTAACAAAGGATATCCAGATAGCATCTCAGGACATCTGAGAGACCCGCGCGACTATACATCGGAAGGCGGACGGACTTTCCTCCGGGAGGAGGTGGAGATAGGTGAAAACTCTCCGACCCCAACCGAACAGCCTAGTACCTGCAAGCGGCTTTCTTCCAACGGACGCCCCAAGAAGATCAACACACACCTAGGGCAGGAGCGAGCACAGACCAGAGGAGCAATGGTGGAAACAGGTGACCAGAACCCTACCTAACCCCCCCGCAATTACTCCTAAATGCAGAGGGAAACTCTAGAGTTACACACTTGAGCCCGTGGGGAGAGTCTCGCCTCGCCATTGGTGGGGAGATCCCACCTGGTGTCCACGGGGCCCGGAGGGTCCCAGAGAGAATCACAGAGGGCGTGGCGGCCCCCTGGCTGCCACTGCCTGCACGGCCGGGCAAGGGATTGCGGGAGGTCTCGGAGAGAACTGAGGCTGGGTGGAGCTCCAGAGGCCAGCTCCGCGGCCCAGGGGGAAAGCTCCAGACTTCTGCCCGGGCAGCAGACAAAACTATCTGTCTGCCATTAGAGAAGGGGCCACTCCCAGCACTCACAACTCCGGGAAAGTCCCAGAGAGAATCCCAGAGGGCGAGGTGACCCCCAGCTGCCGTTGCCCGCCCCGTGGTGCAAGGGATTCCCGGAGATCTCAGAGAGGACTGGGGCTGGGTGGAGCTCCAGAGGCCAGCTCTGCGGCCCGGGGGGAAGCTCCAGAGTTCCCCCCGGGCAGCAGACAAAACTCTCTGTCTGCCATTAGTGGAGGGGCCACGTCCAGCACTCACAACTCCAGGAAAGTCCCAGAGAGAATCCCAGAGGGCGAGGTGACCCCCAACTGCCGTTGCCCACCCCGTGGGGCAAGGGATTGCCGGAGATCTCGGAGAGAATTGGGGCTGAGTGGAGCGCCAGAGGCCAGCTCTACGGCCTGGGGGGGAAGCTCCAGAGTTCCGCCCGGGCAGCAGAAAAAACTCTCTGTCTGCCATTAGTGGAGGGGCCATTCCCAGCATGCACAACACTGGGAGGGTCCTGGAGAGGAGAATATCAGGCAGGGCAGCAGCTGACCAGCTACCACTGAAATCAGGATCTCCGGCTATCCCCCTGTCAGGTCAAAGGGCTCCCCGAGTTCCTGGGGAACAGGACTGGGGCTGGGTGGAGTTCCAGCGACCCAGCTCCATAGCCTAGGGGGAAACCCTACAGGCTCACGGCAGCCTCAGCGAAAGCCTCTGCACAGCACTAGTAGAGAGCACCCATCCAGCAGCCACAAGGCTGGAAGACCCTGGGACAAAAGTAGCCTAGCTAGGTGAGCTAACCACAGACTGTAGAAGATGCCAATAGCTCTGCTGCGACCCATAGTGGACAAGTGAGATTTTGTGGGTGCCGACAGTGATGGAGTGGCAAATATAAGTGATCCTACCCCCGGCTGCTGGAAAAGCCCATAACACCATTGCAGACCCCAAGGAGGGAGCACGTCTAGGTGGGCTGCAACAGTGGGCACCAGCAGCCTGAAGCCCCCCCGTGACAGCCCCCACGGCAGAAGAGGGAATCCAAAGGACCACTGTGACTACAAGGAGGGGCCCAGGCCCAGTTAGCAACTGCAGATAGGGTTCCTGGTTGGTGCAGTATAAACAGCTGCTCCCCCACCACACCAGCAGAAACAAGTGGAAGGAGCGACTAATCTCTATCTCTTTGCGGAGGCACAAATCTACAACATCAAGCAATATGAAAAAATACATTAAATCTCCAGAACAGAAGGAAAACAACAAATACACAGACAACAATCCCAAAGAAAATGAAATATATAACCTAAATGACGATGACTTCAAAACAGCCATCATTAAAATACTCAATGAGTTAAGAGAGACTTCAGATAGACAACTCAACAAGTTCAGGAGCTATGTCACAAAAGAATTTGATACGATAAAGAAGAACCAAACAGAAATACTGGAAATGAAGAACACAATAGAGGAGATTAAGAAAAATCTAGATGCACTGAACAGTAGGGCCGATAATATGGAGGAAAGAATTAGCAATTTGGAAGATGGGAATATAGAAATGCTGCAGGCAGAGGAGGAGAGAGAAGTAAGACTAAAAAGAAATGAAGAAACTCTCCGAGAATTATCAGACACAATTAGGAGATGCAACGTAAGGATTATAGGTATACCAGAGGGAGAAGAGAAGGAGAAAGGGGCAGAAAGCCCATTCAAAGAAATAATGGCTGAGAACTTCCCAAATCTGGTGAGGGAGATGGATCTTCAGGTGACAGAAGCCAATAGATCTCCAAACTTTATCAATGCAAGAAGACCAACCCCACGGCATATAGTAGTGAAGCTAGCAAAAGTCAACGACAAGGAGAAAATACTAAGGACAGCCAGGCAAAAGAAACTAACCTACAAAGGAACCCCCATCAGGCTATCAGCAGATTTCTCAGCGGAAACTTTACAGGCTAGAAGAGAGTGGAATGATATATTCAAAAATCTGAAGGACAAAAACCTACAGCCGAGAATTCTCTACCCAGTGAAAATATCCTTCAAATACGATGGAGAAATAAAAACTTTCCCAGATAAACAAAAATTAAGGGAGTTCATTGCCACAAAACCTCCTCTTCAGGAAATCCTCAGGAAAACCCTCATTCCTGAAAAATCAAAAAAAAGCAAAGGGGCTACAAAACCAAGAGCAGAGGAGATAAGTAGAAGGACAACAACAGAGAGTAGCAGCTCTTCATCAGAACAGATTAAACCATGGGACGAGAAACAAAGGAAATTGAAGAAAACCGGAAAACAAGACATAAAATGGTAGTGGTAGGCCTCCACATCTCAATAATCACTCTAAATGTAAATGGATTGAACTCCCCAATCAAAAGACACAGAGTGGCAGGATGGATCAAAGAACAAGACCCAACAATATGCTGCCTCCAGGAAACACACTTCAGCCCCAAAGACAAGCACAGACTCAGAGTGAAGGGATGGAGAACAATACTCCAAGCTAATAATGAACAAAAGAAAGCAGGTGTCGCTATACTAATATCAGACAAGGTAGACTTCAAAGCAAAACAGATAAAGAAAGACAAAGAGGGACAATACATAATGATAAAAGGGACTCTCCACCAAGAAGACATAACACTTATAAATATATATGCACCCAACACAGGAGCACCAAAATTTGTAAAGCAACTCTTAACAGAACTAAAAGAAGACATCAACAACAATACAATAATAGTAGGGGACCTCAACACACCATTAACACCAATGGACAGAACATCCAGACAGAAAATCAACAAGGAAATAATAGAATTAAATGAAAAATTAGACCAGATGGACTTAATAGATATATATAGAACACTTCATCCAAAAACAGCAGGTTACACATTCTTCTCAAGTGCACATGGAACATTCTCAAGGATGGACCATATTTTGGGAAACAAAGCAAACATCAATAAATACAAGAGAGGTGAAATAATATCAAGCATCTTTTCTGATCATAATGCTATGAAACTAGAAATCAACTACAAGAAAAAAGCAGAGAAAGGTGCAAAAATGTGGAGACTAAACAACACGCTTCTGAACAAACAATGGATTATTGAAGAAATTAAAGAAGAAATCAAATATTATCTGGAGACAAATGAAAATGAAAATACATTCTTTTGCTGTTAGGGTTTCTGAAAATTTCATTTGAAACTTCGCAAAATGTTTTTTGCAAATCCAAATATGCATGTTTTGATATACTTTTATCTAATGCCTTATTTTTTTCCTGAAAATGTTATCACCCTGGCTGTTTGTTTTGCTTTGTTTCGTGGCAATTTTGGCCAGTAGGATGGAAACATTTGTAGAGAATCCGTGTGTATGTGTGTGTGTGTGTGCGCGCATGTGTGTGCAAGTGGGAGCCCATGCATAGGCGTGTCATGTGTTGGATCAACAAAGAGAACTTCTACATTTACCTTTAGCAGCAGAAGAAATTTTTCCTGAATACTTACTATGACCCACATACTCTTTTAAGCACTTCACATACAGTATCTCATTTGATTCTTACAATAATCTTGTGAGGTTGGTACTATCATTGTTCCCATTTTTACAGATGAGGAAACTGAAACAGGGAGAGGCTAATTAAGTACTTGCCTGAATTCACAGAGCTAGTAAGTGGCAGAACTGGAATTCAAACCTAGGTCTATCTGACTCCAAAGTCCATCCTCTTTCTCTACCATTCATTGCATGTTCCTTGGAACATCCCTATTCCGCTATTTTTCTCCTGAGATATGGCATATATAATTAATAATATCTTTGTGTGTATGTGTTTAGGAATATATCCTTCTAGGCTTAATTTTTAAAGTGAGACATAACATACATAAAGGGGCCAAATCTTGAGTGTATAATTCAAGGTACTTGCACATATGTGCACACCCATGTAACCACCCCCCAGATCAAGACATGGGGTTTTTCTCATACTCCAGAAGACTATCTCATGCCCCTTTCTGGTCATAGCCATTCTCCCCACACAGGTAGTCACTAATCTGGCCTTGATCAACATAAATTTTGCCTGTTCCTGAACACCTATGAATGGAATAATATAATAAGCACTCTTTTTTATGTGTGGCTTCTTTTATTTAAAACTATGTCTGAGATTTATTTATGTTGTTATGTGTTTATTTTGTTATATCTTTTTATTGCTGTGTATAATATCCTTTTAGAGCTAACATTTCCTTCTAGCTGCAAAAGTCATACATTTTCACAGTAGAGAATTTGGGTAAATAGGAAAGAGCACAGAAAGGAAAATAAAAATGACTAGTAACTCCACTATCCAGAGATAATTATTTTAAAGCGTTTGACTCTTCCCTGCCAGGCTTTTTTTTCTATGCATATATGATTACTAGATTTGAATTGTATATGCATTTCTGTTTTATAATCTGTTAGTTTCTCTTAGCACTTATCTTGAAAATTTTTCATGTGATTAAACAGATATCTTTTTACAATGATTTAAAAATATTTTAAAAACATTTTTAGTAAAAAATTTTTGATGGTGATAAGGGAATATGTAAAGTATTCACAAGACACAAAATTCAAAAGGTACGAAAACGGATGAAAAGCCTCTCTCCTATCCTTACCCTAGCCACCCCTTGACCTCCTCCCTGACCCCAGGATCCGGCATTACCACTTTCCAGTGTATTCTTCTTGAGCTGTTGTTGGCACATACAAATATGTATATATGTTATTTTTCCCCTTCTTTATGCACACATGTTAACGTACTATGCTATTTTGCCCCTTGCTTTCTTTACTTAATAAGGTTTCTTGGAGATATTTCCACATCAGTGTCAAGAGCTTCCTTGTCTTTAATGTAGAATAAAATGGTTATTTCACGCATATTAAGTGAAATACAAATTACAGCTACACTGAGAAACCATTTTTCATTTGATTGGCAAAAATATAATGGCATTTGATGTTGTCAAGGGTATAAGGAAATAATAATAGTCAAACACTATTCTGAACCGTTCACTTGATTTTTTGCTGAGGAAGATTCGCCCTGAGCTAACATCTGTTGCCAATCCTTCTCTTTTTTCTTGAGGAATATTCACCCTCAGCTAACATCTGTGCCATTCTACTTTGTATGTATGTCACTGCCACTGCAAGGCCACCAACGATTGGTGTAGGTCTGCACCTGGGAACTGAATCCAGGCTGCCAAAACAGAGTGTGCCCAACTTAACCACTAGGCCATGGGGTTGGCGTCCCTTTTTTTAAAAATTGAGGTAACGTTGGTTTATAACATTATATGAATTTCAGGTGTACATCATTATATTTTAATTTCTGTGTAGATTACATCATGTTCACCACCCAAAGACTAATTACCATCCATCACTATATACGTGTGCCCAGTCACCCCGTTTGCCCTCCTCCCAACCCCCTTCCACTCTAGTAACCACCAATCTAATCTCTGTCTCTATGTATTTGTTGTTGTTATCTTCTATTTATGAGTGAGATCATACTTTCTCCCTCTGACTTATTTCGCGTAGCATAATACCCTCTAGGTCCATTCATGTTGTCGCAAATGGTGAGAATTCATATTTTTTACGGCTGAGTAGTATTCCGTTGTGTATATATACCACATCTTCTTTATCCATTCATCCCTTTATGGGCACTTAGGTTGCTTCCATGTCTTGGCTGTTGTGAATACTGCTACAGTGAACGTAGGGGTGCATATATCTTTATGCATTTGTGTTTTCATATTCTTTGGATAAATACTCAGCAGTGGAATAGCTGGATCATATGGTAGTTCTATTCTTAATTATTTGAGGAATCTCCATACCGTTTTCCATAGTGGCTGTACCAGTTTGAATTCCCACCAGCAGTGTATAAGAGTTCTCTTTTCTCCACATCCTCTTTAACACTTGTTATTTCTTGTCTTGTTAATTACAGCCATTCTATGATATATCATTGTAGTTTTGATTTCCATTACCTTAATAATGAGTGTTGTCGAACATCTTTTCATGTGCCTGTTTCCTATCTGTGTATCTTCTCTGGAAAAATATCCATTCAGATCTTTCACCCATTTTTTTAATTGGGTTGTTAGTTTTTTGTTGTTGAGATGTATGAGTTCTTTATATATTTTGGATATTAACCCCTTATCAGATATATGGTTTGCAAATATCTTCTCCCAATTGTTAGGTTGTTTTCTCATCCTGTTGATGGTTTCCTTTGCCTTGCAGAAGCTTTTTAGTTTGATGTAGTCCCATTTGTTTATTTTTTCTATTGTTTCCCTTGCCTAGTCAGACATGGAACTTGAAAATATGCTGCTAAGACTGATGTCAAAGAGTGTACTGCCTATGTTTTCTTCTAGAACTTTTATGGTTTCAGGTCTTACATTCAAGTCTTTAATCCACTTTTGAGTTAACTTTTGTGTATGGTATAAGATAATGGTCTAGTTTCATTCTTTTGCATGTGGCTATCCTGTTTTCCCAATGCCAGTCATTGAAGAGACTTTCCTTTCTCCATTGTATGTTCCTGGCTCCCTTGTCAAAATTTAGCTGTCCGTAGATGTGTGGGTTTATTTCTGGGCTCTTAATTCTGTTCCACTGATCTGTGTATCTGCTTTTGTGCCAGGACCATGTTGTTTTACTTACTATAGCTTTGTAGTATATATTAAAATCAGGGAGTGTGATACCTCCAGCTTTGTTCTTTTTTCTCAGGACTCCTTTGGCTATTCGGGATCTTTTGTTGTCCCATATAAATTTTAGAATTCTTTGTTCTATTTCTGTGAAAAATGCCATTGGAACTTTGATAGGGATTGCATTGAATCTGTAGATTGCTTTAGGAAGTATGGACCTTTTAACTATGTTAATTCTTCCAGTCCAAGAGCACAGAATACCATTCCATTTCTTTGTGTCTTTTTCAATTTCTTTCAACAATGTTTTGTAGTTTTCAGTTCTTTCACTTCTTTGATTAAATTTATTCCTAGGTATTTTACTCTTTTTTTTGCAGTTGGCAATGGGATTTTATTCTTAATCTCTGTCTCTTCTACTTCATTGTTAGTGTATAGAAATGCAACTTATTTTTGTATGTTGCTTTTGTATCCTGCAACTTTACCATATTCATTTAGTGTTACTGAAAGCTTTTTAGTGGATTCTTTAGAGTTTTGTACGTATAAAAGCATGTCATCTTAAATAGTGACAGTTTCACTTCTTCTTTTCCGATTTGAATCCCTTTTATTTATTTTTCTTGCCTGATTGCTCTGGCTAGGTCTTCGAATATTATGTGAAATGGGAGTGTTGAAAGTGGGTAAACAGTTAACTTGTAATAACTAATTCAATCCTAACAGCAACCATATTAAGTAGGTTCTATTTTTATGCCCATTTCATGGACAGTATATATAAGTTACCCAGGGCACTATTATAGAATGCTGGGGGAGAGTAAACTAATACAATTTCTATGAAGACAAATTAGTCAATAGCTATCAAAATCATGCATTTACTCTTTGACCAGAATTGCTCTCCTAGAAATTTATCTTATCACGTACTCCCACATGAGAAGTTACACATACATAAGGTTATTTTTTGTAGCAGTGTTTATAGTAGGAAAGTGTCAAGAGCTGAGCTGGAGAGAGCTGAGCTGTCAAAATGAAATTAACAGTCAAGGCTTTCATTATTTACCTCTCTAGCATAAGCAAGAGGCTGACCAAGAGGAAGAACAGGCTCCCCAAGTGTTTCAGGCTTCCCCATGGAACAGCACCCAGCAAGGATCAGTGCGGATGTGAGGATGTGAGGTTGTTTTCACTGCCAAGGGAGCCCTTAACAAAAGGCTTCTGCCATTTTATGGGCCCAGGAGTTGGGAGGAGTGAGAAGGGAAAGGAGTGAGAATGGAAAGATAGTACTCACTGAGTACTGAGCCAGAGTGGAGAAAATGTCTTCAAGATTCCTCTCTCCCCCACATAAGGAAGTCTCAGCAGAAGTGTCTATGAAAGGCTCCTGATAAAGAGGCCTCCAAATGGAGTTGCCTGGGCTAGGAATGCAGATATATGTAAGAGCATGGTTGGCTTGGGGGCCTGAGTCCTTGAATACAACTCCTTTACGACACTACAGGGCACTGGCTGTGCACCAAGTCTGGTGTGGGAGGGCAGCCTTTCCCAAGAGACTTACCAGGTAAAGCCTTTTTAATTGCCTGTGGTTGGGCCTGAGAGATCACACATAGATTTTTGGCCAGGAGTCAGACTCCACCCTAAGATTAGAAACAGTTTAAAGGTTCTTCGGTAGGGTATTGGTTGAACAAATTGTGGTAAACCCGTACAGTGTCTTACCATATAGAAGTGAAACAGGACTTTTGGTGCAGTGAAGTCAGAATCCCAGCTGGAAATAGGTGATTTACTTAAAATGGATAATTTAAGAGAGTTTAGGAAGGGTTGTGGGATACTACAACAGCCAGGTCTAGCAACAGGGAAGCCATTACTCTCCCTAGGCCTGAATAGTTGCAGGAGCGAATGGTTACAGCAACCCCTTGAGACCTGTGGCCTTCAGTAGAGGCACATCACCATTGCCAAACTATGGCCCAGCGGGGAGGGAGCAGGAGGAATAACTACCCTGACGTCTCTCCTACCATGTTTGATCAGAACGTCCATCTTTGGCTGATGCTTTCTATCTGCCAAACCTAACCTGAAACTAGACGGTAAGGGACTTGTTAGATGCAGTCTATAAAGATTAACCTTACAAGGCACTGAGGAGGGAGGAAAAGAGTGTAGAAAGTGGAGAAGGGTGGAGATTGAAGCTGTACCCAGCAAGTGTTAGGTAGATCAGTGCAGATGTGAGGCAAAGAAAATATCTAGCTCAATGATTTCATTGTATAAATACATAATTATTTAATCTACCGTCTGTTGTTGAGCATTTAGGTTGCTTCCAGATTTTCTTTTTGCTTATTATGAACATTCTTTTATTTCAATGTTTTCATGCCTATTCTTATTTCCATAAGATACATTCTTAGTAGAGTGGCTGGGCCCCACTTTTAAGATTTTTGATATATATAACCTTCAGAAAAATTTAACAGTTCACCCTCTACCAGAAAATTGTGAGGGAGCTTGTTTTCCTGCATTCTCATTAACACTAGGTATTATCATAAGTCTTTGCCAATTTACTAGGGGAAACATTACATCTTGCTGTTTTAATTTGTATTTCTTTGGTTACTAGTTGAACTTAAAAATTTTAAAAATCTTCATTGGCCATCTTTGCTTTTGTTGTTTTGTTAAATTATCTTCTTGTTTTGGTATAAAATCCTTACTCTAATTTGTGGCTAGCGCCCTTGAAACCATAGACCCTCTGTTTTACCCTCTCTAGAGAATACACTTTCAATATTTTGTGATGGTCTTTGCCATGGTTACTTGACTAGAGTTGGGGCAGAGTTGTAGGATTGTCTAACTCCTGAACTGGATTTTCAACCAAGCTTCATGTTCTTAGTCCCATTTTCATACCACCACCCTCTTCTTCCTACTTCCAGAGACGCCTCATGCTGCCAATTCCCAAGCCTTTTGGTGGCAATGCAATGTAGTTTGCTTTGATTGTCGACTTTCTCCTCTGCCAGCTCAAATTCAAACTTCTCAGGTCTTCCAAGTAAGTTACCACTCTTCCCTTTGCTTTCCGTCTTCCTCATTTTTGTGGTGGTGATCTCTTCTCCTGATCTCTTTGTCCTTATATATTATGCCTGAAAAGTATATAATTTCTTTTCCTGTGATTTTAATGAGTTTATTGGAGGGTGTGGCATTTTAACAGAAAGTCCAAAGCTGAATTTTTATCTTAAATTTGAAAGTGTTTTACTGGACCTTGTTAGGTTGGGAAATCCTAGAGATGTCTCATAGACTCAGAAAGGATAGAAAGGATAGCTGTTTAGACCAGAGAGCCTTAAAGTTGCCTTGGATCCGTGTGAGGAAGGCTCCTCTATTGATGAAAATTGTTTCCACGACCTCTTAGAATATCTTTGCACTGACATTCGTAAAGGTGTTAAACAGTTGGGTTGTTCATGCAAAAACATTTGTGAACTTGTTCATTGGCATGCAATCTAATGAGTCAGACAGGTACACATTTATTATATTCAAAATTTAGGTTAATCCTCTCAGGAACATAGCAAAATGGTTAATAACTGATGATGCATGATCACTGACAATCACAAAGTACAGTGGCTGGAATAGGGTCCAGGGGGCCTGCAGCTGGGCCATTTGTATGCTGGGTCATGAGGTGGTCTGGGTCACTGAGAAGGTCTAGGAGGGGCTGGGCTGAGAGGAAGGGGACACTTTGAGGGCTCAGTTCAGCTGCTCTTTGCCAAGTAGTGTGGAAGCATTTTCGTATTTTATGGTAGGTATGGTCATAATGGTACATATAACTAATTATCAGTTCTGAGTCTTTGTCTTTTGCTCCAACCATCTTGCTTTTATGTGAATTATTTACCCTCTCTAGGATGCTCTAAATGTGACTTTAATCTATGTTTTACCTATGTTGTCTGTCACTGCCTTATTTCCTCTTCTCAATAACTTTCCTAGCTTTCTATGGATAATGGATCCCCTGTATTAGATTCAAGCCTTCACCAGTTCCTGAGCCAGTTCTGAAGGTGGTGGCCATCTAATCAATAACATCAACAACCTAGTGCTTGCTTTCCAACAAAAGCCCTGACTGTGTAGGTAATCCCTGAGTTGTAGCTTTCCCTTCCAACCCCCAACGTGGCTTTATTTGTAGGGTGGACATTTGCCTCAGTTTCCCTCCCCACTGTGCTTGGTACCTGATACCTTTTGGTGCATCCTACACATTTTGATACCCCCCCTCCATGGTCACCTTCTGTAGTCTTGCTGCAAATGGACAGATATAGCCTGGAATCATGATATAGCTACCTATGTGGCTTTTAGCCCACCTGCCATCTCCACTCTGCTCTCTAGCCCTGGATTGCACTCCTTTGGTATTGACGCTTGCCCAACCCATGACCAAGTATTGCTGTGCCCTTTGGATGCTATATTATAAACTGTCTAGCTGCTCTCACAGGACAATATTTCATACATTATATTGGGCAAATTTACCACCCTAAACAGAAAAAGTCAATGTTCTGTTAGCAAGGATGGAGAGAAGAATGGCTGACAGGTCAGATACCAAACAGCTTTTGCTACTCCATATCACAAACTGGCATTGGAGGTTCCCAATTAAACAGGCCCTGCAAAATATCTAATGATGAAGCTTATGGTGGGCAAGTGCCACCCAGGTACTCAGAGCTTCCAATTAGCTTTTTAGTCCACCTCTCTTATCTATGAGAGGACAACCAACGATTATAAGACATTTGAGGAAAGATGTATACACAAAAGAAAGATCAACTTAAAAATAACTTGGAGAAAACAGAGGCAATGTAGGGAGAAGAAAAAAGTTTTAATATTATTGTTAATATTCTCAGAGAGGTAAGAGAAGGTAGTGTAATAATGAAACACGAAGAGAACACTATAAAAGGAGTATTTAAGGAATAAAAGAACTCTTGGAAACTAATAATATCACAAAAATGATAAACTCACTAGAAAGGTTGGGCAGTGAAATTGAACACATCTCTGAATATAGGACAAAAAATAAAGTAGATGAAAAATAAGAGAGAAAAGAACATTAGAGTGGCATTCTAGTGGATCTAACAGCTGAATGAACCACTGCTGTCTAATATCTGTTCAGTATAGCTTAATATATTAAAAAACCCTATTTGGTCTCAGGTTGTATGTTAGATATTACAGATTTTAATACCTGGAAATTGCTGGTGCTTCCATTATCCTAATTCTGTGTAGATAGTAGAGATCTGTCCTCCAGAGACGGGAATGAGCAGGATCCTTTCCTTTTGGGAGGTGTAAATGGAAGAAAGGACAGAGAGAGCACAGACAGAGGATGTTGGGATGGACAGGGATCAACAAAATTACTTGTTGAGAGCTCTCTTCTCAAAAATGTCATTGCGGATTAAACTAGTATTTCTCAAACCTGAGGGCACATAAGAATCACCTGGGGCACTTGAGGACGGTGCAGATTACTCTATGCACTGAGGTTCTGATTCAGTAGTTCTGGCAGTGGGACAGGGGAGGCAAAAATTTGTATTTTATATATGCAGCTCAGGTGAATCAGGCAGTTGGGCCTTGGACCATTAGTGTGAGAAACACCGCATTAGCAAGATTGGTAGTAGTCTCTGGAAAAAGAAAGCAAAACACAAACAAAACTGGGCAAATGTTTCTGTCTGTTTTGATTGGGGTCTTTTGGAGTTACTGTAAGAGAGAAAGGAAGATATCCTGCTGCTCAGCAGACAGGGCTGTCGGACATCTGACTGTACGTTAAGCAGGCTCAAACCGTGTCAGTTCTCTGAAGCAGGACGGATGGCCATAATTTACAGGAACGTGTAGTTTACAGCTGATGGGAATTTTAGAAGCTTTCCAACGTTTTTGGCTGTGACCTGTAGCAACAGATACATTTTATATTGTGTTCCAGGAAACACATGCATGCACAGACACACTCACACAACACATACACATACGTTTATTTACTTCATCAAGCAACACTCTTACAACCTGTGATGCACTCTGATATACTTTTTGTTATATTTAAACTTAAAGAAATTCTGGTCATGACCCATTAGGTTGATTGTATGGCTATTGTGTTACAACTTGCCACTTGAGAAACACCAATCTAGTGCATTCACGTTATTTTAGAAATGAGAAACAAGCTTGGAGAGGTAAGGCTTGTCCAAAATCACACAGCTATAAAAATAGAAGAACTCAGAGCTAGAGCTTTCAATCCAGCCATCCATCCACCATGGCCTACAGTATATCTAAGTGTTTGTTTTATTGCTCTTAGCCTGTTTTCTCTCAGGACAAAATAGTCCATTTATATTTACTAGATTGCCTATCTAGTTGAAACACTTCGAAGGGTATAAATGTTTTTTCTCTAAATGAACCACTAGATGGTAGTGTCAACTCTTCTGATGGTGAACAATTCAGCTGAGCCAAGGTGCCTTCAGATTTGTATGTTTGCACCCTTATCTTACAATGCTTTATAGATTGGTATTTCTCTGTAGGTAAGCTGAGCTTTATGCCCATCCTGAAGAAACTGTTTTACCTGATTTTACAAGCAGGATCTATCTTGTTATTTGGCATTTGTTTTTATTTATCTGTGTAGAAAAGATATTTAGAAAAACAAACACATATGTGCTTCCAAGATCCCCAAAAGAGCTCTCTTGTTTTGTATTCACTATAATTTTATTTTCCATATCCTTATTTTATAGGACTATAAATAATCATTTTCTGCTATTTCTATTATTCCAGATTGAAAACTAAATTTCTTTTAGTGTGGGAAGTCTACATGGGCCCTTTTGGGTTTGAAATAAGTGAACAAAACTTCCGAACAACTTTATATTTATCATCTCCTAAGAAGGAAAATTCACATTCTGCTGTAGAAGATTTTTCTTCCTTACTTGCAGCAAGGTTGGCAGAGTGATCTGTGCGTGTAAGAGGAGCTTCTGAGGAAGGAGAGTGTGAAGAATCCGCTGTTTGTTGGGGTTTCAGGGTTAAACAGGCTGAACAGTTGAGTCCTTCCTCAACCATACCGTCCTCACAGTTTGAGCTGGAGGAAAAAGAGAGAATCAGATGGCTATCCTTGACCTTTATTCTTTCTTTGCCTTTTCTTGCCTTCTAAACAAGGTCTCCTTTTTTTTAAAAAAAAACAATGAATTCAAGGATGTAGGAAAGAGAAGAAAGGATAAGAAGTGTGACAGGTAATTTGTTTTGTTAACTTGGCTGGGCCATGGTGCCCAGATATTTGGTCAAACATTGTTCTGGATGTTTTTGTGAGAGTACTTTTTAGATGATATTAACATTTAAATTGGTGGACTTTGAGTAAAGCAGATTGGCCTCCATAATGTTGGTGGTGGGCCTTGTCTTATCAGTTGAAAGCCTTAATGGAACAAGTACTGACCCTTCTCCCCCACCCTCCCCCAAGTAAGAAGGAATTCCTGCAGCAGACTGACTGCCTTTGGACTCAAAATGCAACACTTCCCTGAGTCTCCAGCATTCTGGCCTACTCATTGTACTTTGGACTTGTTGGGCCTCCACAGTCGCATGGGCCTGTTCCTAAAAATAAATCTCTCTCTGTATACATCCGTATGTATACATGCATGTATATGTGTATACACTTATATCCACTCAACCTCCTATTGGTTCTGCTTCTCTGGAGAACTCTGACTAATACAAGAAGTAAAGGGATAGGTAAGATAGGGGACTTCAGGATAATTAACCCAGCCTACCAATTAAAAGCTCAATTAAAGCATAAGGAAAGACAATTAGAACACTGCTGTTCTCTCCTCTATTTCTCTCCCACAACTTCCTGTTCTCTGAAGCCTAGAAAAATGCAGGGACTTACTCTGTTTTCTGCATCATTGTATCCTCAGTGCTTACCACAGCTTTTGCCACATTCTACACTCTTGGTAAATATTTGTTGGTTGAATGAGTGAATGGTTAGGAGTCTTAATTGTAAAACATGGGGAAGGACTGAATGCTCAATGTCACAGGAGCATGAAAATATATGACAAGTTTGGGGAATGATGAATAGTGCAGAGTTGAAGGTGTTTGGGGAGAGGGTGGCTATAAATAAATCTGGAAGTTGCTGAGAATTGGGACTTTATCCTTGTGAGCAGCAGAGAGCCATCAGGCAATTTTAAGGAAGGATTATATCCATGTTTGTCCCTCAGAATTCTGATTCCCTGGATTTTCTGAAAGATTAGCAAAGCTCAAAGGCTTTTATTTACATTTACTGCAGTTTAGAGTGTCTTAAATCCAAATGTATTCCCTTGCCTCTGCCTGTTTTAAGTCTCCCTAGTTAATCTTTTTGTGCACTGACACAATTGATAGAAGAACATGGGTCTTGGCTTGATGTTGAAGCCTGGGTTTATCCCTTAGAGGCCTTATGATCTTGAGCAGCTGCTTTACTTCTCAGCAGCATGGGTTCTTCACCTTTAAATATTTGCATAACCCAATGTTGAAATGTTGAAGGCATTTTCTTAAGATCCGGAACAAGAGGAGAGTCTATTATCTAGTTTCTTTCAACATTGTACTGAAGTTTCTAGCAAGTGTGATATGGCAAGAAAAGGAATAAAGTGGATAAAGTTCGGAAAATTAGTTAATAGATAAATTGTTAGAATTAATAAGAAAGGTTAGCAAGCCTACTGGGTACAATATAAATATACTAAAAAGTCACTATATTTCTATACAATAGCAACAGAAAGCATAATTCAATAAAATTTACAATCGCATTAAAAAATATTAAGTTCTAGGGAGAAATCTAATAAGAAGTGTCCAAGTACTTTATGGCAGAAATTACAAAACTTTATTGAAAGACATTAGAGAAGACCTAAATAGCGAAATATTTCATGTTCATGGGGATTGGAAGGCTTATTATTGTAAAGATTTTACTTATCTGAAGTGATCTGCAGATTTGATGCAATTCCAATCAACATCCCAATTTTACATTTAAACCCAATGAGCCAATTCTAAAATCCATGTGGAAATGCAACGGACTAAGAATAGATAAGCCATTTCTGAAAAAGTATCAGATTTGGGGACTTGCTTTACCAGAATACTAGATATTAATATTTATAAACATGTTAGCTCAAAGATAGACAAACAGACTAATGGAACAGAATAGAGAGTTAAGAAATAGATCCATGTATATATGGAAACTTAAAGCAAATCAGTCGGGAAAAGAATGAACGTTTGAATAAATGATGCTGGGAAAATTGATTATCCATGTGATAAAAATAAACTCTAGATGCATTAAGATTTAAACATGAAAATCACAATTATGAAATTGTTAGAAGCAATACAGAAAAATGTCTTAAGGACTTGGAATAGGGAAAGATTTCTTAAGTAAGATACAAAAAGCATAAACCATAAAGGAAAAGATTTATAACTTACTCTATGTTAAAATTAAGAATTTCTCTTTCCTGGAAGACACCACAAAGAGTGAAAATACAAGGCACAAACTGGAAGAAGACATTTGTAATTGATAAAACTGACAAAAGGTCAGTATCCAGGATATATACATAACTTCTACACATCAGTTAGAACAAAAAATCCGTAGAAAAATGGGCGAAAACTTGAACAGATATTTCACAGAAGAAGAAAGCCAAATAGCCAATTTGCCTATTCAAAAATGTTCTACCTCATTCGTAGTTAAGGAAATGCAAATGAAAACCATAACATACTACTATGTCCTCCACCCATGAGACTGGCAAAAGTAAAAAACTAACGATAAATAGTGTTGGTGAGAATATAAAGCAAGAGGAACACATATACTGTGGGTGGGAATGTAAATTGGTATAACCACTTCAGAATAAAAAACATATGTAGAAATACCCCATAATTGATCAGTCCCACTTCAGAGAAATTTTTGCACATTTGCACTGGGAGACATGGGAAGGCAGTAGAGGAATGTTCATAGCAGTGCAGTTTGTGACAGCAAAACACAGAAAACAACTCAGGTGTCCCTTGTGAGCTATCAGCCTCATTGCTCATGAACAAGGAGGAAGGACGCTATGACTGTCCTCGTGCCGTATAGTTCATGAACGGTGTCTGCCGTACCATCTAACAGGAAGGTTCAAAGGAACTCAAATTATTTCTTAAACCCGAGAAATGATAACATAGTCCATTTTGTTCTTTCCTTTAACCTATCACTTTAAAAATAATTCACAGGCCTTTAGGGATAAAGAGTACGATGTCAACAATTGACTGTAAGAGAGGAATAGTTTGCTGAATTGAACCTCTGCATTCTGGAAAGTTTAGAGTGGGTGTGGTATACCAGAAAAAGACTTTAAAAAACATTTTAAAGACAAACATTGAAATCAAGGTGTCAGTGTGTAACTTGTACACCTACTTTGTATTAATTTTGAAGCTGACTTACACCCTAACAAAATCAGACCACGAAGCCCGTGCAAGGGTGTGGTCAGTTGTTTTTGCAATAGTAACAGGCTGACTACCTGAGCAGACTCCTAAGCCTACTTGAGTAGTTAATGATGCAGCAGCTGCCGTAGGAATTGTTCATTCCCCATCCATCAAATCACAATGCTTTTCTAGTGAAGGCAGTAGTGCCAGGGCGAATGTTTCCTTTCTGTAGCTCACAGTTATGCAGCGTATTTAACAGTGCCTTAAGAAAGCCTAATTTTGTCAGCATCATTGGAATATCTGAATCTTCCCCATCTTTCCTCATCCATGACTTACGGAGGAGCTACTTTTTTTCCCAAGAGAAATAAAGAAAGGAAACCCTGTGAAGAAAAGGGATGCTTGGGGTGTGGGAGGGGAGTTGTATTTCCTATTCTAGGGAAGGAAAATACTGCTGACATTTTAGGTCATCATGTTAGGCAAAACAATAATCCCAAGAAAGCAGTGAAAGTTTGAAGGGGTCAGACACACTTGGCTTCCCATGTGTCACTACTAACACTTACTTCTGGGCTGTGATGCTACATAGCATTGAGAAAGCTGGTTAATCTTGCTAAACCTTGGTTTCTTCATTTGTAAACTAGATGGAGTAGTAGAGCCACCTTGCAGGATTGCAATGAGAATATGACAATGCATGTAAAGCATGTAGCCCAGCATGTGGTAGGTGCACAGTAAACCTTAGGTTGGGAGCCCAGGTTCCTGAGCTCAGTGATCCATTTCATTTATCAAATGTTGCTCTGAAAGTGTTTTCATAATGGAGTCTTTAAAAAGAGCCTCCATACTGACAAGTTCATGCTAGAATTTAAGCTGCAACTTGGTGGTTACTGGCTCTGGAAGGGACAATGGTGAAATTGATCTCTCACTGAAAATGGGATTAGGTAACAGCAAAACAATAATGGTGCAGATTTTATCTCTGTGAATAATGCCTCTGAGCTCCTGAGCCCTATATGTAGGAACTTGTTTAATATCTGCTTGTAAATGTGTCAGGCATCTCAAACTCAACTTATCCAAAATGGAGCACTTGCTCATCCATCCATGAATCTCTTCCTCTTCAGGCTTCCTCATCTCAGTAAACAGGGCTTTTGTGCATCCAGCTGCTCAAGCCAGAAACCTGAGTCATTTCCAAGTCCCTTCATTGCTCACTTCTTAAGCCAGTTCATCTCCAAGTGCTATTTAAAGCTCCTCTAAGTATGTCTTCAATTGGTCTACTCACTCCCATCTCTACCGCCATCACCCTAAATCCAAATCAGCATTTTTTTAAAAACCTGGATTACTGGAATAGCTCTCCAGCTAGTCCTTCTACTTCTACTCTTATTCCCCCTCCAATCCATTGGATCTTGTCATCTTCCTGCTCAAAAGCTTTGGTGGATTCCCTTTGCACATAAGATAAATTCAAAATCATTAACATGACTTATGAAGCCCTGAATGATATGTCCCATGCCTAGCTTTTCTGACTTAGCCATCGTTATTCTCTCCCTTACTCACTCCAGTAGATTAATATGGAAACTCAGTTCTCCCAGTGTGAGAATTTATCAACAGTAATGTGCTATGCTTGAAAAGACTTCACCAGGATTTTCTATAGGAGAGCTGAGGTGAGTCTGGAAGTGTCCTTCCTCTGTCCAGATTAGGTCCCATGATTATAGTGGACATTTGTTTTCGCCCCCTCTCATGGCGAGAGGGAAGGATCTCCCCGAAGTCTCCCTGTGTGCTTCCAGAATGCTGACTTGCCCCCAGGCTTCACAGCGGAGCATGGACATTAGACCACAGTTCCTCAAACTGTCTGTGGTGAAGGCCCAGTTTGCTTTCTCTCCCACATCCTCATCCACTGTGAACTGATACTTGTGAAAAATACAATACAAATGAAGCACTGGAAAAATGACACACAAAATAAAGACACAATATAAGCCTTTTTTTATTAGATTTAATTACCCTTGTCAAATTGCAATACAAATTTCTAACCATCCTTAATTTCTATACTTATCTTGTTGCAGCTGAGAACAAAAATGTGGGACCAGGTACTGGTCCATGGACCAGACTTTGAGTAGAACTGACTTAGACTAGGCCGATAGTATTCTCTGGTTCCCAGTAGTTATTTCAGAGGTGCTCTTATGACCTGAGCTGATCCCATTCACTTGAATGTTGGGACTTTAATTGCGGACACTGAGACAACAATTCTTGGCTTTTCCTGGCTGGATGCCATCTTGGGACCACAAGAGAAGTGGTTTGAGAATGAGTTAAGACTAAGAGATCAGAACCAAGGGATGGTGAGTCAGAAGCTGAATCTACTCCTGTATTATGGAGAAATACAAGCCAATAAATGAAAAATTTTGTGTAAGCCAGAATTTACCCAGTTTTCTGTCATCTGCAAGAGAAAGAGTTCTATGAGATACAGTGATTAATGTGCATATTTCCCATGAACTCTCAGCCAGCTTCTCTTTTGCCAGTCATCTTTCCAAAACACAGATCTGGGTATGCCATGCTTCTGGTTATGAAAACCTTAGCTTCCCACTGCCCTCAGCACAAGTTCAAGCTTCTTAAACTGTCATTCAAAGTCTTTCACAATTGAGTCTTCTAGTTTTTCAGTCTAAGTGTTTTCTACTCTCATTCTCAGGCACGTACCCTGTGCTTTAGCGTGACCAGACATGTACTTTCATATATGTTACAAGTTTGCTCACGTTCCCTCTGGCTGGATTGCACTTCCTCTTGTTACACTCATTTCTGAATTTCTAGAACTCAAGAATAGAACCTTGAGATCATAAGGTGTTCATTATTTTCAAATGTTAAGCATTAGGCATCACCATCATTCCTACTGATTCAGGCCTAATTTTGAGAGTGTTGGTAGGAAGGCAAATTGATGCCTCCAGACATTTGATAAAAACTGCATTTAGACCCCAAAGATCTCATTTCATAGGGAATCTCACATGGTTATACTACCAACATCTCAGAAAGCAAGAAGCTTAGATGAAGGACACGGAGGAACCTTAAATGCATATCAGTAAGTGAAAGGAGCAAATCTGAAAAAGCTACACACTGTCTGATTCCAACTATGTGAGTAACATTCTGGAAAAGTCAAAACTCTGGAGATGATAAAATAGATCAGTGGTTGCCAGGGGTTAGTGGGGAGGATGGGATGAAGAGGTGGAGCACAGAGTATTTTTAGGGCAGTGAAACTACTCTGTATAATGCTGCAATGATAGATACATCGCATTATACATTTGCCCAAAGCCATAGAATGTATGACACCAAGAGTAAACTCTCATGGAAACTATAGATTTTGAGCAATAATGATGTATCAGTGTAGGTTCATCTGTTGTAACAAATGTCCCACTCTGGTGCTGGATGTTGATAATGGGAGATTTTGTGTGTTTGTGTGTGGGGAGCCATAGAGGAATGCCGTATTTTCTTCTCAATTTTGCTGTGAACCTTAAACTGCTCTAAAAAATAAAGTCTAAAGCAAAGAAGAGGGGAAGGAAGAGGAAGAAAGGGAAGAGGAGAAGGGGACAAGTGACCTCAAGGCCTATTTCACTTGGCACCAACTCTCAAGTTTTCCTTGACTCCTCTCTTGTCTTCCTCTGGGCAGGAGAATTAATTGCTCCTTTATCAGTGTTTTCACTGTGTTCTTATTCCTACTTCTTTTACAGTTTCTATCACTTTATCATAGTTGTTACAGGTCTCACTTGCGGAATTATGACCTGCCCGAGGGCAGAGGCACTGCCTTATTTTGTTGATATTTCTAATAGAAATACTACATAGTAGACTTCAGTAAAAGTTTATTCTGTGAGTGAATGAAGGACATGGTACAGCTATCGTTTGAAATGCAGTTTTAAAGAATATTTTCCCAGAATCTGTTCTTCTTCATGCTTTTTGGTATCCTGAAAACAGCTCCCCCCATGTGGCTCATGCCCGGGACAGTGGTCAGGATGTGACAGGACTGTCCCTAGAAAATTGAGAATGTCTGAGAATCCCAAACTAATGACTTAGCCCTATTGAGTCTCCTCCAATGGCAGCACGTTATTCTACTAGAGCTTGTGGCAAACACAATCCTGGGAGACAGAAGCAAGTGCCGTCTGAAATCCAGGACCAGACTTCTGTGGTGACGTCGGTCCACTGGGAAGATGTCATGGGGTTGTGGGGAGAAGATCTCACGCTGCCAAAAGCCATCTCTGCCACCTCTGCATGGCTGCCTGAAATGGTCTGGTGAGAGCTTTGTTACAGGGCTTAGGGTGAGAGAGATGTAAAATGTGTGAGGTGCATTCCTTGAGGGGTGACATTTCAAATGCTATTATTGATTTATACCTTACTGAGAGTCAAGTGTAATACAGTTCTTGGAGGCAAGTTTTAAGAGGGGAGTAGAGAAACACTATAAAGACATTTGTGCTGAGAGGGCAAAGGAAAATATACCTAAGAGGGGACAGAATAACAAAAATAGCTTTATTTGTTTTTGGTGAAGAAGACTGGCCCTGCGCTAACATCTGTGGTGATCTTCATATAATTTCTGTATGTGGGATGCTGCCACAGCGTGGCTTGATGAGTGGTGTGTAGGTCTGCACCTGGGATCTGAACCTGTGAACCCTGGGCCGCCAAAGCAGAGCATGGGAACCCAACCACTATGCTGCTGGAACGGCCCCAAATTTGCCAGCATTTAATGGAGACAGCAAACATTCTTAGCCACACAACTGCTTTAATTTTAGGACTCTGGCATTCTTTTTGTTTCAAGAAGTCTCCTACTAATATTGTTGAAAATCGACACATTGAGGATGTACGGGATTTAGTAGTCAGGATTCTGCTTCTCACTTGCTGAATGATCTAGGGAAGTCACTCACCCACTCTGAGCTTCAGTTTTACTCATTGATAAAAGGGGCACAATAATACCTGTCCTGCTTGCGTCCCAGGGTGGTTGTGAAAATCCACTGAGATCGTGGCAAGTAAAGTGCTTTAGAAATTAGACACATAAGTTTCTTATTTACAGTTGATGTTAGTGTGGGAGGGGCAAGTGCTATGGACCTCTCCCATTAAATATTGATGGGGTTTCTTTCCCGTGGTACAAAAAGAATAAACAAAAAAGTTGTACCTTTAGAATCTTGTTCCTTGTTTAGAAAAGGAATCGTACCAGCATTTGGCAAAAAGCCTTTTTATTGAAACTTCTGGTAGGTGTTAACTGAAGGCACTCGGTGTATGTTAAGGATATCTAGCCAACACGTGCCCTTGTAAAGGAGGCAAGCTGCTCTTTGACCATCTTTGTTGAGTTGTATCAGAAACTAGAGAGGGGAGAGCTGCAGGGACACCCTCCTGAGGAGCCCAGTGTGTTGGAGCAGTTGTCACCCACAGTGTCTGTCCCTTCTCTGATCTCTTCCTGAGATCGCTTGGCAGTTCCCAGATGTGCCTGGGCCTCTCCTGTGCAGTGGTGTCACTCTTGACCTGTGCAGGGCTTTTCCCTAAAACCGCAGCTCATGGTTCAAGGACAGAGACATGACTTACAGGTACTTGTGTCTCCTGGTTTCCAGCAGTAAATATTTATTAAATGAAACTTGGCTCTGGCTGCCTATCAAAGCGAGGAGGAAGTGGCATCTCCCGGCAGGTTTTGTCCTCCAGGAAGGGTATCTGTTCCTGTGTAATTGAAAGGAGACCCCACCAGAGTGAAGACTGTCTCACCCTTTCACAGAGATCAGGTGACAGTGCTGGGCTGTGGGTGTCAGAGCAAGGGCATCACAGCTTAAGAAAGACGTGAGAAATTAGGAGACCCGTCAGAGGACAGCTGTCATGAAGATAAGGAGTTTGGAAAAGAAGATGTAGGAGGAGGGGAGGGAAGTACTGGGATTATTTAAACCTGACAAGAGGAGCCTGAAGAAAGCGTGACAGGTGGTTGATTTTTGAACATACGTGGGGTGATCATACAAAGCAGAGCTTCTCAGCCTTTTTCGTGGCAAGGCGCTCTTAGGAAGAGATCATATTTACAGGGCCCACAAGGGCACTCGGATGAGGCTGCACAAGACGAGATTTTGCCCTGGGCTTTGACACTCCTGGGTCCCACCTGCCACCCGAGGGCTGAGGGGATCAACAGCTTAGCACAATGCAAACTATCCCTGCCTTTGGGCAGTATATGGACTGAATGTTTGTGTCCCCCCAGTTCACATGTTGGAACCTAATCCCAATGTGATGGCATCAGGAGATGGGGCCTTTGGGAGGTGGTTCGGTGATGAGGGTGGAGCCTCATGAAGAGGATTAGTGTCCTCATACAAGAGACCTCACAGAGCTCCCTCACTCTCTTTTTCCACCACGTGAGGTTGCAGGGAGAAGGCAAGTGTCTGTGATCCAGGAAGTGAGCCTGGCCAGACACTGAATCTGCTGGTGCCTTGATCTTGGACTTCCCAGCCTCCAGAAGTGTGAGAAACAAATGTTTGTGGTTTAAGCCTCCCAGTCTGTGGTATTTGTTACAGCAGCCTGCACCAACTAACGGATGTGTCCACCTGTAGAGGGTGGGGACTGTCTGTATTTTAGGTAGAGTAAGAAAAAGTGGGGTCAAAATAAAGAAGAAAAGATTGAAATAAAGGGAGAAAATGCTTTATTGTTGGATTTGAAAATGCTGGATTATGTCGATGCAAAATAACCAATAACCATTTTATAAATAAGAGAAATAAGGTGAGTTTAACTTGAGCCAGAGTGAGGATTATAACCCAGGAAGGCCTTTCCCAGAAAGGAAGAAAGCATTCCACAGAAGCATGATTTTCAGTACAGACTTATATCTTTTTAGAACAAAGAACATCCATTAAACGTGCCCAGGATACATTTTCATCAAAGTTTCAGAGGTATTCAGTTGCAAACTAGCAGGTCAACATGATCCTGAAGTCAGGAAAGGGGACTTATTTTAACAGTTCTAACGAGGGCGTTACCAATAGCGCATAAGGCGGGGAAGTGTGCATTCTTATCTTAACAGATTGCACTCTTCACTTTAATGGTTAAAGCATATGTACAGTGCATGTTTGAGAGGCCATAACTCAGGCTTCTTGAGTTCAAGTCAAATCAATTTTGAACACAAATAGTTACCCCATATACCTCAATGTGAAAATCTCTTGTCATTTGGTTTGTCAAAAGATGTGTGTGTTTGTGTGTGTGTGAGTGTTTAGTGTGTCTGAAAGTCTTTATGCAGCTTAAGCTTCACTAACTTCAGAAAAATAAGTGCTACAGACTTACCCCCAAGATCATTTGAAGGTACAATTATTCACATTTATATTTTATTTATCTAGTTTTGTGAATGTTGAATAATGAATTATGCATTTAATTATTTGCGTCATCCTCTCTGAAGATGCTAAAGGCTGACTGAAAAAACCCCCTAAAATTTGCTATTCAGTATTCACAAAACTAAAATGTAGAACATTTAAGTTGTGTATCTGGGTTCATGTAAGGAAAAAACATTCTATAGAAAGGATAGATTTGGGGATGATTACGATCCTGAGTGTAAATGTCTGGGTACAAGCAAAAATTCTGGGCAGTATCTCAGACTTGCAAGGCATTAGAATTGGTGAGACCCAAGTCCAGTTCTCCAAAGAGTAAAGGTGGACCCACGTGATAGGTGGGGTACAGATGGAACAAGCAGAAAATTCCATTAAGTAAATATATTATCTGATGAAAAGGTGGAGTTGGAAAATAGGACTACAGGCAGTGTCACCCCGGGCCCTCCGGGACTAGTTCAGCTGACTCCATCTCTTATCAACAGAGTGACTAAGAATTATCCTTCAGACAATCTTCAGAGTCATGTAGCCAGAGCATGCACAAAAGACGTCTTGACCCGAAATGACTGCAGAACCACGGATCCCCCTTCCCATGGAACCCAAGGACTGGGACACAACGGAAACTTAGAAGTCAGACTCTTATCAGAAGCAAGGGATCCCTCATTCAGGAAGATTTGGTGTTAAAATTCCTTCATCTCATCATGAATGTTTACAACCCTATCATAAAAGTGTAGAACCTCATCATAAACGTTCAGAACCCCGTCATAAATGTGTAAAACCTTACTATAAATCCTTGAAGCCCACCAATCAAAACCCGTGCCCCCAGTGTTTCAAGGTGCCACACTGTTCTCCCTAACCTCTTAAATTTCCCCAAATTCTGAATCAGGGACACAGATCTGAGGGCACATGCCGCCTGTTCTCCCTGCAGATGCATCTTTCAGAATAAAGCTGATCTCTTTTCCCAAAGGCTGATGCCATAATTAATTGGCTATTTCTGTGCATTGGGCAAAAGAACCCCAATTTTGTGTGGTAACATTAGCAGGGCAGAGGGACCTAGAGGGCCCAGGAGGAGTGGAGAGATGTGCCAGTCTGGTGGGTGGGGGAGGGGCTGTGGGCACACCTCTTCATGTCCCCTCCCCCACCCTCAGAAACCTTTGTGACTCTTCTGTGCTCTGTGATGCAGGCCTGGGACTATAGGCAAGCGCTGGCACTCTCAGAGCTCAGTTGCTTCAGGCAGCCTCGCGATTCAGACAATGGAGTTCAGCCATTGGAATGTTCTCTCATTTCTGAATAGCCCTATTGAGTTGTGTCTGAGCATCTGCTCAGCATTCTTAGATACTGACCCCAACCTCACCTTCCTGTGTGGGTTGTGGTTGCTGCTTCTGTTCCTGTGCTACCTGGTGGGGATTCCATCTTTATCAACCTTCTGGAAAACCAAAGCTTTCCAAAAGGTAAGGAATGCTGGGGAAGCCCGTAACAGTGATTCTTTATTGTTTCTATCTTTATCCCCATATTTTAAAAGGAGTTTGGTTGGCTCAGAGAGACACCTAAGATGGGAAGTCTGAGTAGAGGATGGAGTAGCATCCTTCTAGGAGCATAGACCGGGCAGGGCTAGGGGTTCAGCAGGGAATGTTTCCCTTTGAAGCTCACAGACCATCTGGGTGTAGTGGAGGATTCTGGGATAAAATCCCCAACAGTGATTTCATGGCCCCAGATTGGGTTATTTAGAGAGTTTGGGATCTCTGCAGGAGAACAGAGTTCCCAACACTGGATCATGAGTCACATTCACCTGTCAGGCGTCATTTTTATCTGGCAGATCAGAAGAGCAGGGCTGAACCTCTGAGCAGAGGCTGGAGTCTGAGCTCTGTCCAGGACACAGGGTCTATCTGAGGGAGCACAGACGTATCTGTCGGCCTCAGAGTCTATGCCCTCCTTGAGCAGAGGACTTCTGACTCAGAATAGCAAATGTAGACCTCATAGACAAAATCTTTCTTCGAGTTGTTCAAAGAAGGAAAAATGGAAATACTTTATCATTTAAAAAAATTAATAACAGGAAGGAACACAAAGTTCTATTAATTAAAATAGTCATATTATTCATGGGATAATGAGTATCTGAGTTTCCTAGAGAGAGAAGGGAGAGAAATGAGTCCCAGCTTCTGATTCTTTTCTTTTTGTTCTCAGCGTAAGGGCACAGCCAAGAGGAGAAGGAAAGGTGGAACATCGGGAGGTAAGGTCCTGCTTATTCCACCTGAGCTCTCCAAGGGTGACTCTCCCTGTCCTTTCCATGAGGTCCCAGGTCCATGACCTCTGAGGATGTCAGGTGCTAGCCACAGTCCCTGTCAGAAAACAGAGCCCTCAGAGGAGAGGCTCATGGGAAGGCAGTCAGAACCTGAAACGCTTCTCAGACTCCTGCTCTGCCCACCTCTGGGCATGAAGCAGTGATGGACCGGGGACAATGGGTATTGCCCAATAGGTGGCCATGTTAGATGTCAAGAGTCAGAGCTTCTGTCTCCTGACCTCGTGAAAGTACTTTGACTTCCTGGATGATCAGATTCGTCTTTGAGGTAACCATTGACCTGTGTTCCTCACATGGTGGTTTCGAGCATCGCATGAGATAATGTATGTGAAAGTACTTTACATATGAAGCAACATACACATATGAACCTTGTTAATATCAGTGACCATTTGACCTCATCTGCTGATTCTTAGGGCTTTCAGAGTTTAATGTCCCAAAGGTCTCCCATAAAGGGACTCCTGTCTAACATCTATGCTTCTACCCACTCCCTCCATAACCCACTCTCCTGGTTGCCCAGGTTGGAGACGTTACAAGAAGGAAACAGAGGACATAAGGAAGCTGATTTCCATTCTGAAAAGGTAACCAGTCTTTCCACTTCTTTCCTGATCCCTCTTTAGCATGTTCTGTGCAATTCCAGGGATTCAGTGCAGCCTGCCCTAGTCATGCCAGGGGGTTGCCATAGGAACGGGTATGTGAATGAAGGCCTTGGGGTGAGGGCTGTTGAGTGTATTGTCAAGTCATAGATGTGGGGCAATGTGAAGGGGCAGCAGGCTTCAGGTGGCCCCTCCCCCCACCCCAGGCCAGCAGGTCCTCCTTTCTTCTGGTCCTGGCTGCAGCTTTGTATCTCCTGTCTCCCACAGCCCCTCGGGCCAGCATCACGATACCACCCGCTTTCGTCAACTGTTATGTCCAGACCCCTCCTGTGAGGTGTGTAATAGCATAACTGCGGAGGTCAATCGGCTGCTGTTCCTGGAGGACCTGGAAGATGATACCCTCTCTGTGTCCTCTTTGGCTTCCACAGCTTCTGTGACTGAGTCATCATTCACTCTGTCCTCTGCCTTCTCAGAAGTCCCTCCAGGAGGCCTAACACCAGCCCCTACACCTGAGCCTTCCCCAACACCCCCCTCCATTCTTTCACCTAACCCAATGACACCCTTAGCTGAGTTTCACTCACCCTCACCAATGGGTCACTCTATGCCACCAGAGTCTTTTCCTTCCTTGGATTCCGAATTCCCAGTGGACCATTCCCCACCCCAACCCCTTGCCTTTCCCCCTCTGCCACCACATGGCACTCAGACAGTGGATCCTTTTCTCCAACCAGAGGCCACTTTGTCTGTGCATACCATCTTCTCTCTTGACTCAACCCTTTCCCAAGATGTCAACCTCTTACCAAATGTGTCCCAGACAATGGATCCCACTGATTCATTGACTTGTCATCACACACCACCAACCCTGTCTGTTTCACCACCACGAGACAGTGCTTTAACTGTGACTCAATCTGATTCACTTTCCACCTTATTGAAGCCTGTGCTGGAGAACTCATCTCCAGATAGCCCTGGTGGGTTGTCTACTTGTGTCCCACCAATCAAAGGCACTGACCCTTCAAGCCTCTCGGTTTCAGAATTCTCCTCGTGGAAAGCTCATGCCAAAGACTTGTTCCCTTCCACTTTGGCACAATGTGATTTCAAACAAGAGTTTCTTGCCCTCCACTCTTCAGGGGGCTTTTTGAGGGGAGACCCTGCCAACAACCTTGTGGAACCTGGTAACCTCCCATTTCTCAGCCCTGATGTCCTGGCACTCTTGGAGAGACAAGTCCAAAAGAGGACTGATTTTCTGATGAGGGGTTCTTTTCCAAAAGAACTTAGGCCAGACTACCAATTAAATTCTTCAGAGCAAATGTTGGAGTCAATTGCTGATAAGCATGACTCAGCATTCTCCCTGCCTTTATGGAACAGCAAAGGGAAACCAAAGGAGCTGCTTGTGCACCAGCAGCCCCCATATCCTAAGGCCTCAGAGGACCATTTACAACAAAAACATGTCCAGCTCTTCTGGGGTCTCCCATCTATGCACAGTGAGTCCTTGGCCCCTGCTGACCATGTCTCAGGTGACTGTTCCTCTATCTTCATTTTCACTACAATATTTAATGCCTCCACAGCTGAAGAATCCCCAGTACTTTCCCATCCTCTACCTTTGTCCTTGCCTGAGATGCAGCCTCAAGCCTTGCCTCAAACCCTGCCCCAATCCCAGCCCCTACCTCTCAGTCAGGTCCAACCCCAGGCCCACCTTCAGTCCCCACTCCCCATCCTACCATCTGGTCCTCTACCTGAGACCCAGATCTCTGGAGTGTGTTTCCATAGACCCCAGAATGAATCAGAGTCTGTCATCTCATCTGAAATTGAACAACTGGAGTGGAATGTGTTGCAGAAGCAAGAGGAAAGTTTGTGGGGTTTACCCTCCGTGGTCCAAAGATCTAGGGAAGACTTTCGTCCTTCAGCTCCCAGTTCTCCTTACCTCCAGGCCTCCCAGGCCCATGTTTCAACCTCTATCTTTCCTGGAGAGTTTCCTCTCAGTGATGAGCTTCGGGAGAAACTAGACCACCACCTTCGAAAGAGGCTCATCCAACACCGCTGGGGCCTGCCCCGCAGGATCCATGAGTCTCTGTCACTGATGATGCCTCTAAGAGATTTTTCAGAGATTCCTGAGTCAGAGCACAATCATGGACACTCATGTGTCTCTCTGAACAAAAATCTAAATGGTGGACTCAGCCATCCTGGAAGCTTCTGTGAGAGGGGCTCAGAAATGCTTCAGCTAGAGAAGGATGTGGGGAAGGATCAGGGACATAGCTCAGAGAACGGCCCAAAAGCTGATCTGTTGAGTGACCCAGAGAGCTCTTCAGATAATGATCTGGGCTGTGACTCTGAGAAAGACCTAACTAGTCACATGGCGAGTCTGTCAGGGAAAAATTCAAGGGCCTCAAGTGCGAGTCTAGATCAGAAACAATTTAAAAATGTCCTAGAAGTACAGTTGAGCAAGAACTTTGAGGAAATCAATGAGGGTCAGCTCCCTGGGACTGTGCGTAGTTCATGGCATGCTGTCAAGCAATCACTGCAGATTTCTGTGAAATCCCACACCCAAATAACACAGAGGAGTTTGCCACCATCAGTGGGTGGGGACTACTGCGTGAATACCTTCCAGGACCTTTCCTTCATTGATTTCAGTGCACGACAGACGCTGGAAGCCCATATTAGAAGCTTTCGTATGAGGATGCTGTGGGGCCTTCCCCGCAGGGTCCTTGAATCCATAGAGATCTTTAATTTGAAAGGTGCAGCATCCGAGTCCTTGTCCCATTCCTACCTTCCCTCCTCAGCCAACCTGATTTCTGAGGTGGACTCCAAATCTGGGGGCCTTGAGCCCCTTAGAGGGAGCTCTAAACCTGTTCATCAAGGCAAAGCAGGACCAACAAGTTCAGCTCCTGTCCTGGATCATTCTCACCCTGCCACCTCACCTATAGGCAGGGAAGGACAGGGGACCTTTAGACAATCACCCTCTGGTATGAACCAAGAGCTTGCAGAGGATGTTCAGCGAATTAAGGGTGCCAGACAGACTCTTCTGCCTGTCACACACGGCGTCACAGGCAAAGCCAGTCAGAGACTTTCTCCCCTAGGGAACAGATACCCCCCAAAGCTGCCTGCAAGGCAAGCTGAGGCCAGACATGAGCCAAACGGGAAGAGTGTGAGTTCCAGGGATGGAGTAGAAACAAGACAGGGCAAAAAGACAGATAAGTCTGAACCTTCAGCTGCATCCAGGGAGATATTCAGGGCCAAGGAGCTCAATGCTCTTCAGTCAAAAACTGGCAACGTCTTGACAACCAGCAAGCCAGGAAACTCCCAAATGATGACTAAAGTAGAAACTACCGGGACCACTGAAAGGCCTCCACCAAAAAGACCAGTTCCCCAAGATCCTAAATCATCAGGCCTTAAAGAACTGCTGTTTGCTGAATTAAAGTTTAAACTAGAGAAGAGCAATCAGAGCCAGCTCCAAGGCCAACCCACTGATAGGTCCCTTGCCTCAGAGAGCTTGACTTACAAGGCGTCACTGACTCATGCCCAGGGTGTCTCCACTGGGGACATGAGAGCTTCCCAGGTACCGCGTACCCATTTGGAGGACAGAGGAATCAGCATGGAGCAGCAGCAGGAGCCTTGGCTCCCGAAGCAAGTCTTAAGGAGGGGCCAGGATAAGGATTTCCCACCAGCTGCGAAGACAGCGAGCCCTCTGGGCCCCAAGGCAGAAGAGCTTGGTGGAGGGGATGCAGGGTTGGGGACATCCCAACATAGAAGGAAGAGCTTCTTTACTCACAACAAGGCATTAGAGGAGACGGTTGGGAACAAGTCTTCCCAGACCCCATCACAGAAGGGACAGCCTCCTCCTGAAAGCCTCTTCAGGAAAAAGATGAAGCACGTTTTGCAATGGCTTCGTCCCGGGACAAAAGGCAAAAGCCAAGAAAATTCCCAGGAAAAGGGCAGCCCCGTGTCATCGGCGCAGAGCAGGGGCCCAGTTAAGAGAGCTGCCCTTACTGGGATGACCACAGCTCAGAAGACCATGATGGTTCCTGGGAAGTTCCCAGAGGAGAAACCGGGGCGTTGGCATGCAACAGATGTCACCTGCCTTCAAGAGCCCCTTCCTTCCCCAAGGAAGTTTGGGAAAACTCAGCGGAAGGCAGAAGTGCTGGCTCGGGCAGATCCCATCCAGGGACATCCTTCCAACTACAGGGCTCCCACCTGTAAAGTGACAAAAAAGCCCTGCCGCCAAGAAGTTGTCTTTGCTGGCCAGAGTGATCCTGCAAATATTAGACGGATAAGAGATGAGGACGGACACCACCAGAAAGTTGTGGCCTTTAGGAACCATCTATTAGATCAGTGGTATCCCTCATCTGTGCCCCGCAGGGAACATGTGCCCCATCCAAGCCCCACCTGCAGGAGCCAAGCCAGCCAGGGCCCTCCAGCCACTCTCACCACTGCTCAAGGCACGGTGTTCAGAGACCTGTCTCTGCTATGTCACCAGAAAATGCTTCTCCAGCATTTCCAGAGAGGAAAGCTTCCTGCCCCCAAATAATTCCTTCTCATGGAGAACATTGATTCTCCCAAATAAATGATTCTCTAAGAATAGTGAAGTCTTCTCTGTGTACTGTGTTGGGGGCATGGGTTTCGGGTAACTCAGGGCTTGTGCTTTGGGAAAGGAAGAGTTAGTCCAGCTCTTACTGTTCTCTTCCTTTGGTTTCTAACAGGTGACCAGTCCCCTGGAGCTCTTGTTGACAGAGATATGACGTGTCCCCCAAAGCCCATTTCCTCCCTGATGAGTTTGAGATGGGCTCTGTCTCCTGCCTCTTAGCTTAGCCTTAACGAAAACGTAGAGCAGCCCACACCTTCCCCTCACTGGATGTTTCATATCCTGCAGAGCAGTAGGGAAGACAGGTCTTCTATATCTGAAGAGGGTCAAGGACAGGTACATTTTTCAGACGATAACAGTGAAGAAGAAACAGTGGCTTCATCATGATTTATAAGTCAGTGACCGGAGGACCCCACAGGTGGGTGAACCCTGGAGAGAAGTGTTTGGGGGTTACTGCTTCAGTGGATCCTGGGCTGGTGGGGGAGGGGCTAGGAACAGCACAGATGCTGCTTAAGAATCTGTCACGTGGGTCATCTTAATGTGGTGGGGAAGCATACTTTAGACTTTACACTGAAGTTTCCTTACTGGAAAGACAGCTGGGGGAAGTGGTTCCCCTCCCTGGGTATTTCTTCAGATTGCTGATTGATGACATTTTGTTGCAGAGCAAAAGCATCACTTGGCTGTCAGTGGTAGTAATGTTGACCAGGCAGCCACCTACCTCCCAGGGTAAAATAAAGCCGAGAGTAAGGAAAAGATGCCTTAGACGGAGTGGGAAGGTAAGAAAAACTGAAGAGGGGAAGGAATGACCTTGCTGGTGGAACAAAGGTTTATGCCTCATCATCCATATTGTCACCCTGTCCTGTTCCCCCTGCCCCTTCCTCAATCTGATCCAGGCACCACTTCCTTGAAGCTTATCAGAGCACTGCACAGCCTTATTCTGAAAAGGCATGGGGCTGCTCTTTTGAGCACTAAAACAATATCTGCAGGGAGGTCATCAGGCATGGCATCCCCTTCCTGGGGAAGGTGATCTTGGTGCCTTTCTTCCATCCATGCTCAATGGAAATACACAAGATCTTGCCCTTACTGTCTAAAGTTCACATTCAGGATGGAGGTGCCTCCTTTGATATTCATGGCCTCGGTGGAGCCATGGTTGGTCTCCCCAAGAACACCTGCAGCTCATGAACCAGAGGCGAGTCCCAGACTATGCACCAGGTTACAGATGTTTGGGGGACTCACCATGGACTGCACACATACCCACCCTTACAATAGGGCCTGGAGGGAAGGCAACTCCACTTGTATAGACTGGGACTCAAACATGGGGTGAGTGCCCTAGAGGGCACTTGAGGTAGTTCTTGCAGAAAGACTTGTGAATGCTAGGTCTTAAAAGAGAAAAAACAAAACCGATGTCCACCACAGCCCTCGCTCACTCCACACTTGTATTTTCTTGTCCAGAGTTATGCCATTGACCCTCCAATGTCTGAAGCTTAGGGTCAAAAAATAATGCAGATTCTGTGGAGGCCCTAGGAGGGACAAAAGGTGGGACAGGGCCCAGGGCAGAGAACCGAAGAGGTGAGGAGGCCGTGGAGGGCTCGAACATCCATGTGGATGGACCAGCCAATAGCCCGACCCCTCAGATCCTACATCATCTCATCTTAGGGTCCTTTACTTCCATTCCAGGACAGTTACTGCCACACTCCAGGGCTTATCACCAGGAACACTTCTGACATCTGGATTAACACAGTTTGACATTCCACCCTTTGGCCTCATCCCTGATCCTTCTGGTGTACAGGCCCCTTAATCATTTTTAACTCCAAGCCATTCATCTTTCCACTTACCCTTCATCTATCCACCTAGCTCCTGTCTTCATTTCCTCCCTCTCCAAGGTAAATTTGATGGTCTGTCAGGTAGCCAACATTTAAAAAGGTCCATTACAAATGGGCCCCAACTAATCCCCTTTAATCCTTCCTGTCTGGCAAAATCTCATCTCTGCCTTTTCCAGAAACGCCTTCCTATAAGTAACTGATCACTACTGGATTAAATCTCACAATGGAATCTACTGGTGCCACGATAAATTCAGCCCCAGCACTAGCTGGAAAACCTTGGCTCATTCCACAAATAATGACTCCATGCTTACCAACACGTGAGGAAAACAAATGGGGCTTAGGTCACTGTTTCCTTAGTCCATTCTCTCTGATGCCTCTCTACTTTATTTCAAATCTCCTTCACTTTCCTCAAACTTAGGCTGTCTCCACTTGCTCAGCAGATGTACTGGACCACCATTCACAGAGGAGCTAGAAGCCATGAGATAGGAACTTTCCGTCAAAACATCTTCACAAAAACCCTTTCCCATTACTCCTTTCCTTCTTTCCTGTTATATGAAAAGAGGTTTCTTTCCTAACCTCAATGGAATTACACTGCCTGAAATGTCCTTATTGCGAGAGCTAAACCCTCGTCTTCACAGACTGAGCCCCCTTGCCAGGGATCCTCTCGTCCCCTCCGTCTCCTTATGAGGCACCCAACTTTCACTGTTTTAAGCTTTCCATTACAGAAATGTTTAAACGTGCATGAGAGCAGTGTATCTTCCCATGTACCCCTCACCCGCTCTCAGAGTTGTCATCTGGCACGTGTGATACGGCCCATCTCCTACACTATGGTTAAAGGGCAAAAGCCCATCAGAACATCCTGCCATCTGTCTCTCAGACGTATGCTTTGTGCCCGTGTCACAGTTCTCACGATTTTTTGACAGTTACACCTGTGGGGCACACTGAGCCACAACAGATGGACACAGCCGTGGGGACCAAAAGCACTGAGCTTTAGAGGCTTTGGCCATCAGTTCTGCTCGGTCCTGCAGTGAAGCCTGAGGAGTCACCCAAGTGAACTCCTCCCTCACCCCTCATAGAAAGGAATCTTCCTGAGCAAATGCAGTGCACGGTGTTGCAGTCCCTTAATAACACAGTGACTACAGCATGCAGAGAGTACAGAAGGAGAAAGCTATACATGTGATAAAGACTTGACATCACTATGTGTTTTCAAATATTCAGAAGAAAATTTTTCCTGTCATACATTTACAATGAGCTATTGTGTTTTGAGTTAAACATAGCAGCTCAAACACTTAACTCCTCTCCTTCCCAAAACACCGTTAAAAAGATTAGATGGAAAGATGCTCAACATTAATAGTCATCAGGAAAATGCAAATCAAAACCACTGTGAGATAGCACTTCACAAACAGGATGGCTAGGATAAACAAGTCAGATAAATAACAAGTGTTGGTGAGAATGTGGAGAAATGGGAACCCTCATACACTGCTGGTGGGAATGAAAAATGGTGCAGGTGTTTTGGAAAACAATCTGACGGTTCCTCAAAAGTTAAACACACAGTTACCATAAGACCTAGAAATTTCACTTCTAGGTACATACTCAAGAGAAATGAAAACGTGTGCACACAAAAACTTGTACACAAATGTTCACAGTAGTACTATTCATAACAGTCAAATGATGGAAACAACCTAAACGTCCATCAACCGATGACTGGGCAAATAAAATGTGTTATATCCAGACAACATAGTATTTTTTGGCAATAAAAGTACTGATACATGTTACAACATGGATGGACAATGCTAAGAGGCCAGTCACAGCCACATACTATTCTATTCGTATGAAATGTCCAGAATATGGAAATCTAGAGAGATGGAAAGTAGATTAGTGGTTGCTTAGGGCTGGGAGGATGAGGGGAGGGAGAGATGGCAGCTAAAGGTCACAAGGTTTGTTTTTGAAGCCATGAAAATGTTTTAAATCTGACTGTAGTGATGGTTACACATGTCTGTGAATATACTAAAAACCATGGAATTATACACTTTAAACAGGTGAATTGTAAGGTATGTGAACTATATTTCAATAAAGCTGTTAAAACAAGGCAAGGACACAAAAAGAATAAGCACTTGAGGATGACAAGGAGAGGACAGGACAAAAGATGTCAACACATTTTTGGAAGATGGAAATCCAGTGGAGGTGTGGTAACTGACTAGCAGAGCAGCAAACCAACTCACATCTCAAAATGCCAGAAGACCGAAGACCGGGTGACACCAAATAGGAAAGAAATTAAGGGTTCCATGCTGTACACGTTGAATTTTGTGTTCTTTTTCTTGTTTTTTTTTTATATTGTTTATAATTTTTAAAAATCTTTTTTTTTTGGGGGGGTGCTCTTTTCCAGTATTTTGTAACCCTGTTGAAATGTTAGCATGCTTCAAATATGCCAAGAGGATCCTGGGTTTCTTGCCGGGGACAGAACCTGAGTTAACTGTTTTAAAGTCACCATTGCACACTTCTGGGGTCTAGGTATGCTGGTGGTGGCAGCTGCTGGAATCAAAGCCACAAATCTCAAAGGTTAGGTAAAATTCAGGACAACAGTCAATAGCTCATTTTTAAAACATATTTATTTGGAAATAAACTTGTGGAAAAGTTGCATGGATGGTAAACAACCACACACCCTTTACCTGTTAATATTTGACCCATTTTCCATCTCTCTCCTCTGTCTTCGTATGTTTCTGTGTCCTTCCCTCCCTCCCCTTCTCTCTCTATATGAACACACACACACATATGAAAAACATGCATACATTCCTGAATATTTGGGAATACATTTCATGCATCATGCACTTTCTCCTTGAATATTTCATTGCGTATTTCTTAAGAAAAAGATATTCTTACATACAACAGGTTATCCCCTTCAGCAAATTTAACATTGGCATGCAACTTTTAACTAATCTCCCATTCATATTCCACTTTTGACAATTTATTGAGTAATGTCCTTTGTGGCTTTTTTTTTTTTGAGCCTCATTTACAGGGTTCAGTCTACAATCACAAACTGCATTACTTGTCATGTGTCTTCGGTCTCCTTTAATCTGGATCAGTTTCTCAGCCTGCCTAACAACAGGGCCACTTTTGAAGACCACATTCATTGTGCCATTCTTATAATCCCTTCTCACCTGGAAATTTTTTCGGTGGAATTAACTTGCTCAGACTTTAAAGCATGTTTTCACAATTGCGAGTCCTGGGGAGCTTAGGGGAAGTTAGGACCAGATGTGCTACTAAAAAACAATGCTAGAAGGGCTGGCCCGGTGGCTTGGTGGTTAAGTCCGGTGCTCTCTGCTTCACTGGCCTGGGTTCAGTTCCTGGGTCTGGACCTGCACCACTTGTTGGCCATGCTGTGGTGATGACCCACACACAAAATAGAGGAAAACTGGCTGCTGATGTTAGCTCAGGGCAAATCTTCCTCAAGCAAAAAGAAGATGATTGGTGACAGATGTTAGCTCAGGGAGAATCTTTCTCAGCAAAAAAAAAAAAAAAAAAAAAAAAAGCGCCAGAGATGCCAAGATATGTGCAGTGATTTTACTGAACAGAGACGCCTCCTGCAGTACAGGTAGGCTATGTGAGAGTGGTGAGCTTGAAGTGTACCTTTCTTTTGGGAGGAGACAACAGTGAAGCTGTGGATGCAGGAGAAGACAAGTCAAAAAACAAGCTGTCGTTACTGGTAAACCCTCTCACGTGGGATGGAAAGGACTGTCTACAGCCCAGACCGATTCTTCAGACTCAGCGAGGCAAAGCAGGCAGGCAGAGGGAGGACATGACACAGGGCTTCATTTCAGCAGTTTAGCACTAAATAATGAAGCTGTAAGAGTTAGGACTATTAAATGACTAGCTAGCATGGGGAGATGAAATAAATACATGTACACCATCAATAAAAATGACACTATTGTTTAAAAGAGTATAAAGATACCAATGGGAATTTTGGTGAAAAGACAGAAAGTAGAAGGGAAAAAAACCATAAAACCTTTAATGGAAGAAGTAACCATAGGTGTGATTAAAAACAAAAAGACACAGGGGCCAGCCCAATGGACTACTGGTTAAGTTCTGCGTGCTCTGCTTCGGCAGCCTGAGCTCAGTTCTTGGGCGCAGATCTACACCAGTTGTCAGTGGCCATGCTGTGGTGGTGTCCCACATACAAAACAGAAGACGACTGGCACAGGTGTTAGCTCAGGGCGAACCTTTCTCAGCAAAAACAAACAAACAAAAACCAACAAGTATTGTTAAAGATAATGACATTTGTGCTCACTAGAATTTATGCTAAAGAGAAGCCCACTCCCTAAATTAAGATGAGTTTGGTCCTGTGGGTCATGGTCGAGCACAACTGCTCTGTAAAATTAAGTAAAAATTAAAAATGTTTCAGGGAAAGAGGGCATTTGGCAGAGAGAAGAGAGAGGGAGCAGCGGGGTGAGACACTGGGTGGAGGGGGCTAGATTTGAGAACCCTTAGGGGCTGAACAGCCTAAGAGGGATTAGGGGAAAAAAAGTACTACTAAAGATTTTCAAGCTGTTTGCCGTGGGTCCATGGGTGAGCCATGCCCTTGTCTCCCTCTTTCTCATGTTTTCTAATCATTGGTACAGGCTACTCTGCTCTCTCATGCTTCTTGGTGAAAGTGGATTCTTTTGGGGAGATATTGGGGTTAGGGCTGCTGCTGAGTATATTTCTGGTTCCTACAGGTAAAAACATATTAAGTATCAAGGGAAGCTGTAGGTGAGGGCAGAGTAGATCTTGGGGGTGTAAATCCCTGGGCATAGCAGACTTTCAAAGATGATGTGGGGTCCAAAGGGAAATCATCAAGCAGTAAACGGTCTTAGGTATTATCTGGGTAACAGGTAGAATAAACAGAAAATTTCACCAAGGTAAATATATGGTATGGTGAACGGGTGGAGTTGAAACGTAGGTTGCAGGTATCTAAGGGGCCCTGGAGGTATGGACAGATCTGCTGGGCTGGATGGTGGGGGAAGGGTTGTGGGTTCATCTCTCTTGTGTTGTCCCCTCCCCTCCCCTCAAGAACCTTTGGTGTCTGTGCTAAAACTCTGTGACGTGGGCCTGGAACTCTAGTCTAGAGTGTGCACTCTTAATGCCCAGCTGCCTGAGGCAGCAATGCATTTCCCATGACGAGGACCACCTTCCCTGTTTGAGGAGCCTTACTGCACCATGGCTGAGCTCCAGCTCATCTTCCTAGGTATTCCCATCCTTGCCTTCATGGGTGGGATGGTGCTCATTCTTCTGTCATTGTGCCACCTACAGAGAAATCCATGTTTCCCAATATTTTGGAAACAGAGATGTCAATCAGGTAAGTGAACCAGAGTCCCTCAGAGATATTAAATCTTTCTTTTCAAATAGGTGTGTTCAATGCTATTAATTCCCCCAAGCTCTGCTTTTGCTGCATCTCACAAATTTTGATGTCATATTTTAATTTTCAATTAGTTTAAAATATGTTTTTCTCTTGAGACTTCTTCCTTCACCTACATGTTATTAGTGTATTTAATCTCCAAACATTTTGGGATTTCCAGCTATCTTTCTGTAATTGATTTCTAGTTTAATTCCACTATGGTCTGAAAACATACTTTGTATGATTCCTATTTCATATTTGTTGAAGTGAGTTTTGTGGCCCAGAATGTGCTCTATCTTGGTGAATGTTCCATGCGAGTTTGAGAAGAACGTGTATTCTGTTGCTCGATGAAGTATTACACAAATGTCAATTAGATCAAGTTTATTGATGCTGCTGTTCAGGTCAACTATATCTACACTGATTTTCTGTCTGCTGAATCTGTCCATTTCTGATGGAGAGGTGTTGAAGTATTCAACAGTAACAGTGGAGTCACCTATTTCTCCTTGAAGTTCTACCAGTTTTTACCTCACATATTTTGAGACTCTGTTGTTAGATGTGTACATGTTAAAGACTCTTGTGTCTTCTTGGAGCACTGACCCTTTTGTTGTTATGTAATGCTCCTCTTTATCCCTGATAATTTTCCTTGTTCTGAAGTCTGCTTTGTTTGAAATTAACACAGTTACTCCTATTTTCTTTTGGTTAGTGTTAGCATGGTACATTTTCCTCTGTCCTTTTACTTTTAATATATCTGTATTTTTATATGTAAAGTGGGTGTTTTGTAGAAAACATATAATTGAACCTTTTTTTTAATCCAGTCTGACAGTCTCTGTCTTTTAATTGGTGAACTTAGACCATTTACATTTAGTGATTTTTTAAAAAAATAGTCAGATTAATATCTACAATGTTTGTAACCATTTACTATTCATTTTATTCTTTTTCCTTCCCAGTTTTTCTGGCTTTTCTGGTTTTAAACAAGCATTTTATATGATTCCATTTTGTCTGTTCTCTTAGCATACTGATTATCCTTCTTTAAAAAAATATTTCAGTGGTTGCCCTAGAGTTTGTAATATACATTTACAACTAATCTAAGTCCCTTGAACACTCTTTTCATTCATTTCACTTATCCATACACTATAAACATGTAATACATCATCATCATTATTATTTTTATTAGGTCAATTGAGAATGAGAAAAATAAAGGTCCTATTTCACCTTCATTTATTCCTTTTTTCTCTTTCTTTCCTTTATGTAGATCCGAGTTATCATTTCCTTCTCCCTGAAGAATTGTTTTTAACATTTATTGCAGGGCAGGTCTGCTACTGACAAATTCCCTCAATTTTTGTTTGTCTAAGAAAGTTTTTATTTCTCTTTCACTTCTGAAGTATAATTTCACTAGACAAAAAATTATAGGTTGATGGGTGTTTTTTCTTTCAGCTCTACATATTTCCCTCCACTCTCTTCTTGCTTGCATGGTTTATGATGAGAAGACCACAATTCTTATCCTTGTTCTTCTAGATCTAGAGTTGTTTATTTTCCTCTGGATTCTTTCAAGATTTTATCTTGTGATTTCTTACAGTATGAATATGATATGTCTAGGTATACAGTTTTTTAGTATTTATCTTGTTTTCTTCTGAGCTTCCACAATCTATGGCTAAACTATCATTAATTTCGGAAAATCCTTGGCCACTATTACTCCAAATATTTCTTCTTCTCTGATCTTTTTTCTCCTTCTGGTATTCCAATTACATGTACGTGAAACATTTTGAAACTGTCTCACAGTTCCTGGATATTCTGGGTTTTAAAATTTTTAACAACTCTTTTCCTCTTTGCATTTCAATTTGCAAAGTTTCTGTTGATATATATTCAAACTCATGTGTTCTTTCCTTGGCTATATGCAATCTACAGATGAGTCAATCAAAGGCATTCTTCATTTCTCTTACAGTGTTTTTGGTTTTTAACATTTCCTTTTGATTCATGCTTAAGAGTTTCCCTCTCTCTGCTTACATTCCTCATCTGTTCTTGTGTGCTGTCTACTTTTCCACTAGAGCCCCTAACATATTAATCATCGTTATTTTAGATTCAGTGTATGATAATTCCAAAAGCTGTGTCACATCTAAATGTAGATCTGGTGCTTGCTTTGTCTCTTCAGACTGATTTTTCTTGCATTTTACCATGCCTTGTAATATTTCGTTGAAAGCAGACATGATGTATTGGGTAATAGGAACTGAAGTAAATAGACCTTTACTGTGAAGTTTTGTTAATCTGCCTAGGTGTTGGGGTGTGTTTAATATTTCCTGTAGCTGTACATGTCAGAGGCTTCAATTTCCTCTAGTGTCCTTGTTTCTGTCTTTCCTGGTGTCTTTAGGTTTCCCTAAATCTCATCCTTAAGTAGAGCCTATGCCTTGGAGCTCCTTCAGCCATGATCCTTTTACTTCACTGGTGTGCTGTGGATGTGGTGATAAGGTGTTGGAGGTGGGGATATGATTAAATCTCAGCCTTTTAGTAGGCCTGCGTCTCTGGGTTGTGATGTTCACAAGTGCTTCTATTTTATTCTTCTTTTCACTCTTTACATGAGACAGGAAGGCTGGAGGGGGTTGTAGTTAGGTAATTCCTTTCTCCCATGTGGGATAAGGCTTGGTAGTTTTTGCCCTGCTAAGTAGGCTTCTGTTATGGAGAACATTCAAGGGATATTTCAATGTTTTCAAAATGGTTACTTTCTCTCTCCCAACCCTCCCCCACCAGAAACATCAGAGTTTCTTCATGGTCTCTTCACTGTGAGAACATGGTGGAGTTCCTGATGGTAAAATCTGTGAATAAGTTGGGGGCCCCAATAAGAGAGTGACCCCAGGAGTTTCTCACTCTCATGCTAGCCCACACACATCCTTGAGGATTTGTCAAAGTGTCCCTTTAAGTGTTTCTACCAGTTTATGACTCTAGCATTTCTGCTCCAGGTGAGCTAATCTCGACTGGAATTCTTGCATTCACCCCGTCTGGATTTTGGGTAGTGGTTTGCCCTGTGACCTCAATTCTCCGAAGGCTCCAAGAAAAGTAACTGATTTAAAGTTTGTTCAGCTTTTTGCTTCTTCTAAAGACTGGACAGATGACTCCAAAGCTCTTCAAAATGTCAGAGCTGGAACCGGAAGCCACCTCTCAAAAAATGATTATTTACTTTCCCATTCCTCTTCCCACATTGCTAAATGAGTTTGGTTTGGTCAGAGAGACAACTAAAGAGGGAAGTCTGAGGAGAGGATAGAATGTCATTCTTTTAGGGGAAGAGACTGGGCAGAACTAGGGGTTAGGGAGGACTAAGGTTTCCAACTGAAGCTCACAGACCCTCTGGGTGTGGTGGAGGATTCCAGAATAAAACTCCATACAATGATTTCATGGCCATGGATTGGGTTATTTAGAGAGTTTGGGATCTATGCAGGAGAACAGAGTTCCCAACACTGGATCATGAGTCACATTCACCTGTCAGGCGTCATTTTTATCTGGCTGATCAGAAGAGCAGGGCTGAGCCTCTGAGCAGAGGCTGGAGTCTGAGCTCTGTCCAGGACACATGGTCTATCTGAGGGACCACAGGCGTGTCTGTTGACCTCAGAGTCTATGCCCTCCTTGAGCAGAGGACTTCTGACTCAGAATACCAAGTTGTAGACCTCATAGACAAAATCTTTCTTCGAGTTGTTCAAAGAAGGAAAAATGGAAATACTTTATCATTAAAAAAATTAATAACAGGAAGGAACACAAAGTTCTGTTCATTAAAGTAGGCATATTATTCATGGATAATGAGTATCTGAGTTTCCTAGAGAGAGAAGGGAGAGAAATGAGTCCCAGCTTCTGATTCTTTTCTTTTTGTTCTCAGCGTAAGGGCACAGCCAAGAGGAGAAGGAAAGTTGGAACATCAGGAGGTAAGTTTCTGCTTATTCCATCTAAGCTCTCCAAGGATGACTCTTCCTGTCCTTTCCATGAGGTCCCAGGTCCATGACTTCTGAGGATGTCAGTTGCTAGCTACAGTCCCTGTCAGAAAACAGAGCCCTCAGAGGAGAGGCTCATGGGAAGGCAGTCAGAACCTGAAACGCTTCTCAGATTCCTGCTCTCCCCACCTCTAGGCATGAAGCAGTGATGAACCTGGACACTGGGTGTTGCCCAATAGGTGGCCATGTTAGATGTCAAGAGTCAGAGCTTCTGTCTCCTGACCTCGTGAAAGTACTTGACTTCCTGGACTAGAAACACTTGCTTTGAGGTAACCATTGACCTGTGTTCCTCACATGGTGGTTTCGAGCATCACATGAGATAATGTATGTGAAGGTACTTTACAAATGAAGCAACATACACATATGAACCTTGTTAATATCATTGACCATTTGACCTCATCTGCTGATTCTTGGGGCCTTCAGAGTTTAATGTCCCAAAGGTCTCCCATAAAAGGGACTCCTATGGGAGTCCATACTAACACCTATGCTTTGACCCACTCCCTCCATAACCCGACTCCTGGTTTCCCAGGTTGGAGACACTACAAGAGGGAAACAGAGGACATAAGGAAGCTGATTTCCATTCTGAAAAGGTAAGCAGTCTTTCCACTTCTTTCCTGATTCCTCTTTAGCATGTTCTCTGCAATTCCAGGGATTCAGTGCAGCCTGCCCTAGTCATGCCAGGGGGTTGCCATAGGAACGGGTATGTGAATGAAGGCCTTGGGGTGAGCGCTGCTGAGTGTGTTGTGAAGTCATGGATGTGGGGCAATGTGAAGGGGCAGCAGGCTTCAGGTGGCCCCTACCCCCCCAGGCCAGCGGGTCCTCCTTTCTTCTGGTCCTGGCTGCAGCTTTGTACCTCCTGTCTCCCACAGCCCTTCAGGCCAGCATCATGATACCACCCGCTTTCATCAACTGTTATGTCCAGACCCCTCCTGTGAGGTGTGTAATAGCACAACTGCAGAAGTCAATCGGCTGTTGTTCCTGGAAGACCTGAAAGATGATACCCTCTCTGTGTCCTCTTTGGCTTCCACAGCTTCTGTGACTGAGTCATCATTCACTCTGTCCTCTGCCTTCTCAGAAGTCCCTCCAGGAGGCCTAACACCAGCCCCTCCACCTGAGCCTTCCCCAACACCCCCCTCCATTCTTTTTCATTGTGTGTTCCTTAAAAAATAATATTCTCTAACATACAGCACAGTAATCTCTCTCAGTAAATTTAAAATTGGTATAAAACTTTTTAACTAATCTTTCATTCCTATTCTGGTTTTGTCAGTTTACTGAATAATGTTCTTTGTGGCTTTTTTTTTAAAGCTATGTTACAGTATTCCGCCCAGAATCACAATACTGCGTTTAGTTGTCATGTGTATTTAGTCTCCTTTAATCTGGATTAGTTTCTCAGTCTTTCTTTTTTATGACAAGGCCATTTTTGAAGAATATATTCAATGTGTCATTCTTATAACCCCTTCTCATCTGGAAATTCTTTTGGTGGAGCTTATCTCACTCAGACTTTAAAGGATGTTTTTACAATTGTGAGTCCTAGGAACCTTAGTGGCAGCCAGGACCAGATTTGCTATCAAAAAGCAATGCCAGATATGCAAAAATATGTGGAGAGACTTTTTCAAACAGAGACACCTCTTGCAATTGAGGGAGGGTCTGTGAGAATGGTGGGCTTGAAGTGTACCTTCCTGACGGGTGGAGACGATCATGAAGCTGTGGCTGGAGAAGACGGGGAAAGAAAGGACCTGTCATTACTGGTAAACCCTCTCACATGGGAGGGAAAGGACTAGGTGTCTGTGTCCAAGACTGATCCATCAGACTCAGCGAGGGAATGTGGGCAGGCAGAGGGAGGACATGACGCAGAGCTTCATTTCAGCAGCTTATCACTAAATAATGAATCTGTAAAAGTTATAAGTATTAAATGACTAGGTAGCATGGGGAAATGAAATAAATACATATACACCATCAACGAAAATGACACTATTATTTAAAAAGGTATAAAGATGCCAATAGGAATTTTGGTGAAAAGATAGAAAGTATAGAGGAAAAAAATCATAGAACTTTTAATGGAAGACGTAATGCAAAGCGTTCCTGGACCCAATTCCAACACGTGTATGTGGAGGCTTCCCCACACCAACAAGCAGTTCTTGGACGCCAGCAGGGTGTCTGGGAATTCAACTCAATTCTGACACCTGTCTACTCAGAGAGAGAATCAGATTCCACAGGTAAAGGCTCAGTGCCACAAGACCACCCTCCACTTCAGACACCAGCTGCAAGCCCAGGTGGTTACCTGGGCTTCTAAGTGGCTCAAACTGGAGGTTTCAATGACCCCCTCCAACTCAGGATGCCAATCTCAAGTTCAGGTTGTTACGTGTACTTATGACTGACCAGCTACAAATCAGAGTTTCCCAGGACCCCCTCCTCAGCTTTGATTAATTCACTAAAACAGCTCACAGAACTCAGGGAAACACTCACCTACGTTTACCAGTTTATTAAAGGATACGATAAAGGATACAGAGGAATATCCAGATGGAAGAGACACACAGGGCAAGGTACGAGACATGCAGAGCTTCCAGGCCCAATCAGTATGCCACTCTGCCAGCATCTCCGTGTGTTAACCCAGCCAGAAGTTCTCCAAAAAAGGGCCAACGAATTGTCCTTTTGGGTCTTTAATGGGGTTTCATTACATCATCCTGACTGACTAAGTCATTGGCCATTGGTAACTGATTGAATCTCAAGCCCTCCTCCCCTCCCCGGAAATCACGATGGGACTGAAAGTTCCAATCCTCCGATCACATGGCTGGTTCTTTTGGCAACCAGTCCCCCACTCTTGGATGGTGTCCAAAAGTCAACTTCATTAGCATAAATAAGAAATTCCAAGGGTTTGGGGAACTGTGAACCAGCAACTGAAGACTGAGACCACATATTTATGAGAAATATATTTTGGTCACCTGAATGACCAAATGCGTATTTCTTATTAATTAATCACAACGCAGTCTGTCCCCTGGTCTTCGAACACAGATTGCTTACGGCAAAATAATCACAAAAATCAAAATATACAGGCACATTACTAGAATCTCATTCAGTCATTAGTAACTATCTAGTCGATGATATCATAGGAAAATGTCTCCCAGGGCAAGCCCACTCAGGTTTGCTGGCTTCCATTCGATGCTCCCAGGTTCCAAAGGCAGGAGTGGTGTCAATAATATATGGCTTCACCCTTTCAGGCATCTTGTATAATTGAGCTAAGAGACAATTCTGGCTCTTGCTGAGCCTCTTTTGAGGTGTTAATGTAATGTTGGATTTTCCCAGTTACGCAACCCATTTATTCATTCCTTTACCCATAGCTACCATTTTTCTTTCTCTCCAGTTATACCCAAACTTTTCCACCTTTGGAAAATATAAGGTTTTCCTTGCACTCGTGTAGATTGTAGGCAGCAATACTAGTCTAGCAAGAGTCTCTCCCTAAGTCCACCTCTACTCAGATAGGGTAAAGTTAGATGGATGCAGAACTAGTGGGCTATCTTTACCATCAGGCATTATAGCTGCTTTCACTGTTAGCCCAAATTTTGCCCAGTGGGCTGAAAACACATCCTGCCCCATCAGGCCCTCAGGAATTGTGACATAAAGGTAGAAAAGAAAAAAGTTGAGATGATGAGGGGAAGAAAGAGTACCAGCACGTTCCCCACTCCCTCTTCCCTAGAATCACCAGAAGAACAGACAAATCTATCCACTGGGGACACTCTTTCAGCCCCACTCATGTTCATGCTGAGTGTGAGCACACACTTGTGAAGGCATGTAAGCCAGCCCTTCATGCCTTTATATTCCCCCGTTTTAGACAACCAATATTTTAATTGCCTGTTTCAATTCTCTATAAAATTACTACCCTGAGGAGGATATGTCTCTGCACATTGTTGGACATTATGGGCTGTAAATTGCATTCCTTGTTCTGAAGAAATGACAGTCAGCCATTCAAATTGGTGCACTATCTTCTCTTCCAGTTCTTTTATAACGCTCTGAGCATTTGTATCTACAACTGGGTAAGCAAACCCAGTCCAGAGTCAGTGTCTATTCCTGTTAGGGCCCATTTATAGCCCCCCAAGACTACCAGCATCAGTCTCATTTGCGAGCTATGTTCAGGGCCTTCCTACCAAAGAATCTGCCACAGAGCCATCTGCAATCTCCATCTATCTTCTTGGCAGGCAGAACAGTTCTTATTGGCATTTGTGCCTCACAGGGTGCAATAGGACTCTGTCTAAATTCAGCCCATTTCTGCATTGCTGCAGTGCCCCCATGTCCACTCATTCCAGGGACCCAGGTGTGCACCTCAAGTGGACACACAGGGCTATCTGTTTGTGGATCCCAATCACCTTCCAGATCTAGAAGAGAGTTCGTCTGATGGGCATCAACACGTGCTAGCTTAACACACCTCTCAAAGTTCCACAGGGCCATGCCCCATTCAGGCATCCCTTTAATAGGCCAAGTTTCCATTGCCCTTCTACCTGATCATATGGCCAAACCATTGGCTACTGCACATGCATCAGTAAAAAACCAAACACAGGGGCTTTTACCACTGTTCAATTCTTCCTCCTGGGAAAAGAGCATGCAATTTAGCCCACTGAGCTGATTTGTTTTTTTACCATGTTGGATCAGAATGGTGACCTTCCAAACAGGACATTGTCCGTTCACCATGGAACTGCCATCTACAAGCCAAGTAGCTCTTTGTTAGTCAGTCAAGGGCTCTTTACAGGGCACTGTCCAAGTGACAATAGAATCAGGCAGCTCCTCATGCAGTTCCAGTGGCAGTCCTAGGGAAAAACAGTTCCCTGCTTGTACTGCCTCCTTACATTCCCCAGGCAGCATGAACCTGTATAAAGCAGTTGCACTTTATTGTGGAATGTTTCTGGGCACTTCCAGCCCCATTAAGCTGTTTCTCTGACACATCAAAAACACTGTGGGTATTTCAGGTTTCAAGATCATTATGTGTCCTACAGTCTAAGAGGTGGCTTCAATTAACAATGTCAGATAGCAAGGTAGTAAATGCCCCTCAAATGGAAACTCTCTAGTCCAAAGTCCCAGTAGTTGATGCTGGGAGGTGCTCCCAGGCTCTTGCCATAAGCCCCAGTCTATGCCCCACGTACGGCTATTGCACAGAGATTTTGCCCCACCAGCACTCCAGCTTCTACTCCACACTACGTATGCTCAGGCAATCTTACTGGTTCCCATTTACCATGTCCAATTAATATTGCTCGAAGGGAGAATTTACATGCCTTCTGTTTTACAATACTTGGTAGGGAGAACGTTCCCCAGTGAGATACAACTCCCATCCCCATAATACAATCAAGCAAAACAGATGCAACCACTTCACATAAAGCCTGTTCAAACATACCAATTCTCCTACAAACTTTTATGTTAGTTCCATCAACTCCTACATTCTTAACTATAGCCTCTATCAGGACTTCACTCTACAGGTTTTGGTTTCACAATTCTAGGTAAGGGAAGTGTTCCCCGGTCAGACACACTACCCATTCCCATAAAACAGTCAGGTACAGGAGACCTAACTTCTTTACATAAAACCTGCTTAAACACTCGAACTTTCATAATCCTATCAAACATTACATTTTTATGTTCTCTCATTCTAATTGTAGTCTGAGTCAGGGCCTTCCCAGTGGCTTTTGGTATGACAGTTCATGGGCCTCCTGTATCAAGGAGTCCTGGGAACGTCTCTTCTCCACCCCTTGACCATTGTACCCGCTTTTGTGCAAAAGGCTTTGGATCCCCAGCAAGGGGTCAAGCCAAGGGACCCTGGGTCTTGGTCAATCTTCAACTTGATTAATCTTCCTAACCATTTCCCCAAGGGATACGTGGTTAGGTTTCTGGTTGCAGTCTTTCCCTTCTGTTTTAAATTCCCCCAAACTGGGGTAAATAGAGCAGACTTGTTTGGGGCCTTTTAATGTTGGGAGACCAACAAGGAGCCCCATTGGTCTAACCCGTCTCTGTTAGTGCTGCATTAACACCTTTGTTTCAACTCCATCAATGGCATTTTATTCATGCCATGTTTCAATAACCATCTGAAGACTTCCACTCTGCTGGGTCGAGTCCCTTGACTCTCCCTATTTTATTAATTACTTTAATGTTCTTGGAATTAGTAGGACCCACATGGGGAAGCTGAGATAGCAAATCTGATCAGCCTTCTCGAACTATTGTTCAATTTTGTAGTAGTAAAGTTACATAGGGTGCCCATGCAACAGGGCCCCCTTAATCACTGCATTTATCATGACCTGGGTAATGGACACATTCAGCAGGTGAATGTCCCAGTCCTCATAAAGCTGGTCCCACATGGCCTGCATATGAAGCATATCAGCTGCTTCATCTGGGGGTTCCATTTGGCATTTATAGGGAGAGTTGGACAGTCCTCTTTCTCAGTATAACATGCTTTACAGTGGCTTTTATCCAGTCCACCAGGCTGGCTGTTCCCTTAGGAATAACCTTCTATGTGTCTGGATCACATACAGCCAACTGTAGATTGTTCAATAGTGAGTTGCAGTTTCTGCATTAACCCAAACCTACTCTTCCAGTCTGCAGCATCAAAACCAAAGACACGGCCCCCAAATTGGTTACTCTCACAATCCATTTTGGTAAAGCCTCTTCAGGAAGTTGATGATACCAACCCACAAAATGAGTCAGTTCCTTCACACTATATCCCCAGGTTCCAGTTGTTTCTTGGTTTTGCCCTCCCCTACATGAATGACCTTCTTGGTGACCACAGGTCTTAGAGGTACTCTCGGTTGCCCTTGCATAATTTTTCCTTTTCTAGGAGGCTTTGAGGCTAATGGCTGAAGCTCAGATCCACCCAGATCTGAGAGCTTGGTTCAGCATCAAGTCCTGACCCAACACATTCTTTTACTTTCATTTTGGCTATTACAGGTAGCAATAACCAGGAAATCGTCTATTTAGCATGCTTCTTAGTATTTTGCATTTCCTTACACATCCAAGGAGTCAGCTCCTCAGGAATCAGGTCAACTACCATTTCTAAATTCCACTGTAACTGGTGGATTCCCCCCCAAAATCCCACAGACAGTGATTCTCTATTCCTGGATTGGGTTATTTAGAGAGTTTGCGATTTCTGTAGGAGAACAGGGTACCCCAGTACTCCAAATCTGGGCACTTCAAGCCCTTTGGAGGAAGCTCTAAGTCTCTTCATGGAGACAAGTTGGAACAGAAAATTCAGTGGGAACAGCAAATTCAGCCCCATCCTGGCCACCGCACCTGTGGGCAAGGAAGGACTGGGGACTCTGAGACAATCGCCCTCTGGTATCAACCATGAGCTTGCTGAGGATGTTCAAAGAAGTAAGGGTGCCAGACAGACTCTTCTGCCTGTCACACATGGCACCACAGGCAAAACAAGTCAGAGACAGACTCAACTAGGCAACAGACGTACACCAAAGCTGCCTGCAAGGCAAGCTGGGGCTGGACATGTGCCAAAGGATAAGAGTGTGAGTTCCAGGAATGGAGTAGAAAAACAACAGGGCAGAAAGGTGGAGAAGTCAGAACCTTTCTCCGTGCTCAATGTGTCCAGGGAGATATTCAGGGCTGAGGAGCTCAATGCTCTTCAATCAAAAACTGGAGACATCTTGACAACCGGCAAGTTGGGAAGCCCCCAAATGTTAAACGCAAATGAGATTAAAGTAGAAACTGCTGTGACCACTGAAAGCCCCCCACCGGAAAGACTAGTTCCCCAAGATCCTAAGTCATCAGTCCTTAAAGAACAGCTGTTTGGTGAGTTAAAGTCTAAACTGGAGAAGTGGGAGCAAAGCCAGCTCCAAGGCCAACCCACTGATGGGTGCCTTGTCTCAGAGAGCTTGACTTACGAGGCCTCACTGACTCATGCTCAGGGTGTCTCACTGGGGACATGGGAACTTCCCAGGTGCTGCATGTCCATTTGGAGGACAGAGGAATCATCCTGGAGCAGCAGCAGGAGCCTTGGGTCCCTAAGAAAGTCTTAAGGAGGTGCCAGGATAAGAATTTCCCATCAGCTGCAAAGCAGAAGAGCTTGGTGGAGAGAATGCAGGGTTGGCGACATTCCAACCTAGAAGGAAGAGTTTCCCTGCTCAGGACATGGCATTAGTGGAGACGGTTGGGAGCAAGTCTTCCCAGACCCCATCACAGAAGGGACAGTCTCCTCCTGAAAACCTTTTCAGAAAAAAAAAAGAATCGCTTTTTGCAATGACTTCATCCTGGGATAAAATGCAAAAGGCAAGAGAATTTCAAGGAAAACGGCACCCCTATTTCATCTGTGCAGAGCAAAGGCCTAGTTAAAAGGAGAGCTGCTTTTACCAGGATGACTGAAGCTGAGAAGATCATGACAGACACTGTGAAGTTCCCAGAGGAGAAACCGGGGCTTCTAAAAGGTGACCCATCCCCTGGAGCTCTTTTTGAAAAATATAGAATTATATATAGAAATAGATACTGGCCTTGTAGCCTCTCAGCTCCTGTCTCCCAACAGGAGGCCTGGCCTGAGAAGATGCTCAGAGGCCTGGGGGAAGGGGGTGCTGTGCCTGCTGAACACAGGCCCCCTTTGCCATGCACACTCAACAGAATTCTACCCAGCTGACCACAGTAATTAATGGAGTAACAATATTGACATGTTGAGGCTCCACCTTGCACTGGCTACCTGGCCTTGCACAAGTACCCTAAGTCTCACATCTCATCTATTATGTATGGAGATACTAATAATGTACCAATAGGGTTGGCCCTGAGAACTGGAATGAACGAGTAAAGGGCTGTGAACAGTGTTAAGGGCTAATGTTCAGGAATGGGCAGGAGGCCCTGATGCAGTTACCACATGGACCATGCCAGCCTCCAGAGAGCCCGATGCCTTGGAAGTGCCTGCACAGGTCAGAAGGACAGTGACACATCAAGGTGGCAGTGCATACATAAATTAAGAAGTCATCATCTCTGATTCTCTGCAGGACAAGTGACTATAAGAAGGATGTTCACAATCTGCTGGTTGTTTTCAGAAGAGCCAACAAAAGTTTTAACTTCCCCTGGGACCTATCAGTGAGTCTAATAGGAATGGTTTCTGGGAACCCCAGGTAAAACCCCATAAAGGCATTAATGTCAGTGGACAGAGACGGTAGAGGCAGAACTGTTTGTCATGCCCTGCAAGATCCAGGATGGCAGGACACGAGGCTCTCCAGAACAAAGGACGGTAGGCTTTTTATAGGGCAGAATATATCAGGCAACTGCCTTCAGTTGCAGGTATTGATACAGTCATGCTTGTATTGAGGGCCCACTATGTGTCCAGATTCTGTGTTAATTAGGAACTGTAACCGTGGTTATCATAGTAAGGGGTGGAAGAGAATCCTTTTTGTGACTGTTCCCTTATTAGGAATTATTATTTAGCAAATAGAAAGATGGAAAAGTAGAGGGAAGAACTTTATAGACTTCTACCTTCAAACAATTACTGTTAACGTTTTGATGCATCTCTTTCCAGATTTTGCTATGCCTATTTTTACATTGTTTAAATAATATGTACTTTAAAAGAAAAACACACTATCATAAACATTTTTGTTATTATAGTCTTTCATAAATAACATTTTCAATGATAACATCCTATTAAGTGGTAGAATATTAAATTCTACTTTTTCTTAACATTTGGGTAGTTTCTAATTTTTTGAAATTTTAATATTTTGCTCCCCATGTTGGATCATAATTGTACTTGCTTATAAACGGCCCTATTCCAAATAGCATAGGGCTTTTCCTAAATGGCTGATTAACCCAGGGTTCTGCCCTAGGCCAATTGGCTTTTCTCTTTCTCCAGCCTCCTTACATGAGTTATCCCCTCATGTGGTTAGCTATGTCAGTGCTAGATTCTCCTGAGTTTCAGGCCAATGAAACCAACTGCTTGCTAAACATCCTCAAGGTACAATCTTCCAAACTTAACCCATTGTCTTCCTCTGCCCCCAACCTTCTTTTACTCTTATATTCCCAGTATCAATTAGTAGCACCTGGACACCCAAGCAAGAAACACAAGAGCCATCCTATACTCCTTTCTCTTCATTTTCTCCATAGCTAGTCAGCTACTAGGTGATGAAATGGAAAAATATGCTGGGCAGAGAAATCCTAGGGTTCTCATAGTCTATTCCATCCCTGCCAAATAGACTGTAAGATCCTTGAGGTCATAAGCTGTATTGTTGAAATTAACTTTTAATCATATTAGTAATATATGTTCACATTATCTGAGCCAAAGTTAAAACATTCCCATTAAGACTAAATATCCCATTCCACATCAAATTTTTAATTTATTTACTTACTTGCTATTTATATCAATACAGACTCCTGGTTTCCTATTTGATTAAAGTCAGTCTGTTACTATCAATAGTTATTTTGGTGCCCAAATTGTCACAGCTTGAGCTAGTTACTTCAATCTGCCTTCTGCATTCTTCTGATTTTTAGCATTTCTTACTTTCTGGCACAATAGGATGTTTCAAGCTCTTCATATACTTTTCCCTGCACCAGCCCTAGCTTCAGCTATTTCTCCAAGTAGCCCTGATTCCTTTAATGGAGAATGGTATTTAGAAGCCAAGATCAGGGTGCTAGATGTGCTCATTATTATTGGGATGTTGCTTCTTCTAGGTCCAATCAGTGGACAAAGCTAGAAAATATGTATACATACATACATATATATATATATATATATATATATATACACACACACATATATACATACATACACACACGCACCCACATACACGTGCTTTCACACATTTAATCAATTATTTCTCTATACAGCAATGTTGAAAATTGTGAGTTCACACTAGTCCAGTTGCAATCCAACACTGTAGGGTTTATTCTAGTTTTCTTCCTTCCCATGTTTGCAATTTCTTTCTCCAACAATGAGAAATATGGTTCCATTATCCTTAATATGTTTGCATAATCAATCTGTATGTAAGAAATCTATCATCGCTACGACCGTCCCCTCCATGTGTGGCTGTCCTCTTCTACCACTTGTGCTTAGACAACAACTTGCCAGGGTGCTGTATTATGTAGACACCACCACCTGCACCAGGCAACCAGTCTATGCCAAGGTCCTCTTCACCCACTTGGGCTCTGACACTCTGCTCTGGGACAATGCAACACCTCTCTATCCACCCCCTTTATCTCCCTTTTGTGTGGATGCCTATTATTCTTGGCTCACCTAAGGGCTGTAAGAATGAATTATTCAGGAAAGGAAAAGAAAGAGAAATACTATATCCCACCACCCCAGCTTTAATGAGGCATAACTCACATGCAAAAAACTGCACATATTTAAAATGTACAACTTAATGAATTTTGATAATGAAATAATCACAATCAAGATAACAAACACATTCATTTTGAGTTTTTTGAAATTAAACTTTTACTTTGAGATAAGTGTAGATTTGCATGCAGTTGTAAGAAATAGGAGAGAGATCTCATGTACACTTTATCATTTTCCCTCAATCATAACATCTTACAATACAATACTATAATACCACAGCCAAGATATTGACAGTGATATAGTTGAGACACAGAATATTTCTATCACCACAAGTATCCCTCACGTTGCCATTTTATAGACACACTCACTTTCTTCCTGCCCCTACTCTCCCAATCTGTTTTCTATTTTTATAATTTTGCCATTTCAATAATATTTTATATAAATGGAATCATATACTATACAACTTGATGGAATTGGCTGTTTTTACTCAGCTTAATTCTCTGGAGACTCTTCTAGGCTGTCATGTATATCAATAGTTCATTGTTTTTTATTGCTGAGTAGTATTCCGTGGGATAGATGTACTACAGTTTAACTGCCAGTTGAATAACAGCTGTGTTGTTTCCAGTTTTGGCTGTTACAATGAAAGCTTCTATGAACATGTGTGTGTAGTTTTTTGTGTGAACATAGGTCTTCATTTCTTTGTGATAAATGCCCAGAAATGTAATCACTGAGTGGTATGGTAGTTGCATGGTTAGTTTTTTAAGAATCTGTGAAACTGTGGCTGTACCATTTTAAATTTCCATCAGCATTATATGAGTAATCCAATTTCTCCTCATCCTTGCCAGCGTTTGGTATTGTCATTATTTAAACTTTTTGAACGATTATAGTGATATCTCATTGTGGCTTTAACTTGCATTTCCTGAATGACTGACAACGGCGAACATTTTCACATGCTTATTTGCCATCTGTATATCTTCTTGGGTGCAATGTCTCTTCATGTTTTTGCTCATGTTCTAATTAGGCTGTTTGCTTTCTTACTGTTGAGTTGCCAGAGTTCTTTATATAATGTTGATACCAGCCCTATATTGGATATGTGGTTTGCAAATATTTTCTCCTAGTCTATCCACCTGTCTTTTCACCCTCATAACAGGGTCTTTTGCAGAGCAATAGTTTTAAGGTTTGATGAAGTTCAATATACCAATTTTTCCTTTTACGTTCATAGTTTTGGTGTCACATCCAAAGACTCTTTGCCAAGTCTTAGAACTTGAAGACTTTCTCCTGTTTTTTTCTAAAAGTTTTTTGTTAAAGGTATGCTTTTTGATGAGGAAGACTTCTCTGTGTGTTTCTGCCACAACATGGCTTGATGAGCAGTGTGTAGGTCTGTTTCCAGGATCCAAACTAGCGAACGCCCAGCCGCCAAAGTGGAGTGCACGAACTTAATCACTTGGCTATGGGGCTGGCCCCCATAAAAGTTTTATAGTTTTATGTTTTACAGTTAAGTCTGTGGTCCATTTTTAGTTAATTTCTGTGTAAGGTGTGAGACTTATGCTGAGGTTCATTTCTTTCTTCTTTCTTTCTTTTCTTTTCTTTCTTTCTTTCTTTCTTTCTTTCTTTCTTTCTTTCTTTCTTTCTTTCTTTCTTTCTTTTCTTTCTTTCTTTCTTTCTGCTTATGGATGTACACTTGCTCAAGCACTATTTATTGAAAGGTTATCTTTACTCCATTGAATTGTTTTTATACTATGTTAAGAATTCATTGAACACATTTGTGTGAGTCTATTTGTGGGTTCTCCATTCTGTTCCATTGGAGTTTGTATTCTATCTCTCAGTTAACACCACATAATCTTGATTACTGTAGGTACAGTAAGCTAAGTCTTAAAATTAGGTAGACTGATTTTTCCCACTATATACTTCTTTTGGAAAATTGTTTTAGCTATCCCAATTCCTTTCTTTTTCCATAAAAATTGTGGAAAATCTTGTCTACAAAAAATCTGCTGGGATTTTCATAGCAATTGTGTTAAATGTGTATATCAATTTGGGGAGAACTGGCAACTTTAGTATGTTGATTCTTCCAACTCATGCACATGGTATAGCTCAACATTTATTTAGGTCTTCTTGAATTTCTTTCATCACATTGTGTAGTTATCAGCATACAAGTCCTGTACATGTTTTGTGAGATTACAGCTAAGTATTTTATTTTATTTTTTTTATTGAGTTAATGATAGGTTACAATCTTGTGAAATTTCAGTTGTACATTAATGTTTGTCAGTCATGTTGTAGGTGCACCACTTCACCCTTTGTGCCCACCCCCCACCCCACCTTTCCCCTGGTATCCACTAAACTGTTCTTATTCCATAATTTTAAATTCCTCATATGAGCAGAGTCATACACAGATTATCCTTCTCTCGCTGGCTTATTTCACTTAACATAATTCCCTCAAGGTTCATCCATGTTATTGCAAATGGAATGATTTTGTTCCGTTTTGCAGCAGAGTAGTATTCCATTGTATATATGTACCACATCTTCTTTATCCATTCGTCTGTTGATGGGCACTTAGGTTGCTTCCATGTCTTGGCTATTGTAAACAGTGCAGCAATAAACATTGGGGTGCATAGGACTTTTGGGATTGCTGACTTCAAGCTCTTTGGATAAATACCCAGTAGTGGGATGGCTGGGTCGTATGGTAGTTCTATTTTTAATTTTTTGAGGAATCTCCATAGTGGCTGCACCAGTTTGCATTCCCACCAGCAGTGTATGAGGGTTCCTTTTTCTCTGCAACCTCTCCAACATTTGTTACTATTTGTTTTAGTTATTTTTGTCATTCTAATGGGTGTAAGGTGATATCTTAGTGTAGTTTTGATTTGCATTTCCCTGATGATCAGCGATGATGAGCATCTTTTCAGGTGCCTATTGGCCATCAGTATATCTTCTTTGGAGAAATATCTGTTCATGTCTCCAGCCCATTTTTTGATTGGGTTGTTTGATGTTTTGTGGTTGAGTTGCGAGAGTTCTTTATATATTATGGATATTAAACCTTTGTCAGAGATATGACTTGCAAATATTTTTTCCCAGTTAGTGGGTTGTTTTTTTGTTTCAATCCTGTTTTCATTTGCCTTGAAGAAGCTCTTTAATCTGATGAAGTACCATTTGTTTATTCTTTCTATTGTTTCCCTTCTCTGAGAAGGCCTGGTGTCTGAAAAGATCCTTTTAGTACTGATGTCAAAGAGTGTACTGCCTACATTTTCTTCCAGAATGCTTATGGTGTCAGGTCTCGCCTTTAGGTCTTTAATCCATTTTGAGTTTATTTTGGTGAATGGTGAAAAAGAATGGTCAATTTTCATTCTTTTACATGTGGCTTTCCAGTTTTCCCAGCACCATTTGTTGAAAAGACTTTCTTTTCTCCATTTTATGCCCTCAGCTCCTTTGTCAAAGATAAACTGTTCATAGATGTGTGGTTTTATTTCTGGGCTTTCAATTATGTTCCATTGATCTGTGCACCTGTTTTTGTACCAGTACCATGCTGTTTTGATTACTGTAGCTTTGTAGTATGTTTTGAAGTCAGGGATTGTGATGCCTCCCGTTTTGTTCTTTTTTCTCAGGATTGCTTTAGAAATTCGAGGTCTTTTGTTGCCCCATATGAATTTTAGGATTCTTTGTTCTAATTCTGTAAAGAATGTCATTGGGATTCTGATTGGGATGGCGTTGAATCTGTAGATTGCTTTAGGTAGAATGGACATTTTAAGTATGTTTATTCTTCCAATCCATGTACATGGAATGTCTTTCCATCTCCTTATGTCGTCATCCAATTCTCTCAGAAAGGCCTTGTAATTTTCATTATATAGGTCCTTCACTTCCTCAGTTAAATTTACCCCAAGGTATTTTATTCTTTTTGTTGCGATTGTGAATGGTATTGTATTCTTGAGTTCTTTTTCTGTTGGTTCATTACTGTAGTATAGAAATGCTACTGATTTATGCAAATTGATTTTATACCCTGCAACTTTGCTGTAGTTGTTGATTACTTCTAACAGGTTTCCAATGGATTCTTTGGGGTTTTCTATATATAAGATCATGTCATCTGCAAACAGTGAGAGTTTCATTTCTTCCCTCCCTATTTGGATTCCTTTTATTCCTTTTTCTTGCCTGATTGCTCTGGCCAGGACCTCCAGAACTATGTTAAATAAGAGTGGTGATAGAGGGCATCCTTGTCTCGTTCCTGTTTTCAGGAGGATGGCGTTCAGTTTTTGCCCATTGAGTATGATGTTGGCTATGGGTTTGTCGTATATGGCCTTTATTATGTTGAGGTAGTTTCCTTCTATGCCCATTTTGTTCAGAGTTTTTATCATAAATGGCTGTTGGATCTTGTCAAATGCCTTCTCTGCATCTATTGAGATGATCATGTGGTTTCTATTCCTCAGTTTGTTGACGTGGTGTATCACGTTGATTGATTTGCGGATGTTGAACCATCCCTGTGTCCCTGGGATGAATCTCAGCTGATCATGATGTATGATTCTTTTGATGAATTGCTGAATTCTGGTTGCCAAAATTTTGTTGAGAATTTTTGCATTTATGTTCATCAGTGATATTGACCTGTATTTCTCTTTTTTCGTAGTGTCCTTGTCAGGTTTTGGTATCAGCGTGATGTTGGCCTCATAGAATGTGTTAGGAAGTGTTCCGTCTTCCCTAATTTTTTGGAATAGCTTGAAGAGGATAGGTATTAAATACTCTCTGAAAGTTTGGTAGAATTTCCCAGGAAAGCCATCTGGTCCTGGGGTTTTATTCTTTGGGATGTTTTTGATTGCTGTTTCAATCTCTTTCCTTGTGATTGGTCTGTTCAAATTGTCTGCCTCTTCTTGAGTGAGCTTTGGGAGATTGTAGGAGTCCAAGAATTTATCCATTTCCTCTAGGTTATCCATTCTGTTGGCATATAGTTTTTTGTAGTATTCTCTTATAATATGTTGTATTTCTGCAGAGTCTGATGTTATTTCTCCTCGCTCATTTCTGATTTTGTTTATTTGAGCTTTCTCCCTTTTTTTCTTTGTAAGTCTGGCTAGTGGTTTGTCAATTTTATTTATCTTCTCAAAAAACCAGCTCTTTGTCTCATTGATCCTTTCTACTTCATTTTTCGTTTCAATAGTATTTATTTCTGCTCTGATTTTTATTATTTCTCTCCTTCTGCTGACTTTGGGCTTCATTTGTTCTGTTTTTCTAGTTCAGTTAGGTGTGCTTTAAGGTTGCTTATTTGAGATTTTTCTTGTTTGTTAAGATGTGCCTGTATTGCGATGAATTTTCCACTTAATACAGCTTTTGCTGTATCGCATATGAGTTGGTATGGCATGCTATCATTTTCATTTGTTTCCAGGTATTTTTTTATTTCTTCTTTAATTTCTTCAATGATCCATTGCTTGTTCAGTAGTGTGTTGTTTAGTCTCCACATCTTTGTGCCTTTCTCAGCTTTTTTCTTGTAATTCATTTCTAGCCTTATAGCACTATGATCTGAGAAGATGCTTGTTATTATTTCAATTTTTTAAAATTTGTACAGGCTTGCCTTGTTTCCCAACATATGGTCTATCCTAGAGAATGTTCCATGTGCACTTGAGAAGAATGTGTATTCAGCTTCTTCAGGGTGGAGTGATCTATATATGTCTATTAAGTCCAGTTGTTTTAGTTTTTCATTTAGCTCCACTATTTCCTTGTTGATTTTCTGTCTGGATGATCTGTCCATTGATGTGAGTGGGGTGTTGAGGTCCCCTACTATTATTGTGTTGTCTTTAACATCTGCCTTTAGGTCTGTTAATAGTTGCTTTATGAATCTTGGTGCTCCTGTGTTGGGTGCATAGATATTTATAAGCATTATTTCTTCTTGATGAAGTGTCCCTTTGATCATTATATATTGTCCCTCTGTGTCTCTCTTTACCTGTCTTATTTGGAAATCCACTTGGTCTGATATGAGAATTGCAACACCTCCCTTTTTTTCCTTGCTATTTGCTTGAAGTATTGTCCTCCACCCCTTCACCCTGAGTCTGTGTTTGTCCTTGGGGCTGAGGTGTGTTTCCTGGAGGCAACAAATTGTTGGATCATGTTCTTTAATCCATTTTGCTACTCTGTGTCTTTTTATTGGAGAGTTCAATCTGTTCACATTGAGAGTGATTATTGATGCATGTGGACTTAATGCTGTTAATCTGTCGCTCATTATCTTGTTTTCCTGCATTTCTTTTCCTGTTTGCTTTAGACTACCCATTTAATACTGCAATTTCTTATGCTGGGTTTCTTAGATTTTTCCTTATTTATGATTTGTGACTCTGTTCTGTACTTTATTTTAGTGTCTACCTTGAAGTTTGTATTTAGAATCTCGTGTATAATATAGTCTATTCTCTGGTGGTCTCTTACTTACTTGACCAATACTGCTTTAGACCCTTTGCTCTTCCCCTCCTAAATAATTATTTTCATTTTTTATTCCAACTCGTCTTATTAATTGGTAGTTAGAGTGCTAAGATCGTCCTTGTTTTGGTAGTTTCCTTACCTTTACCCTAATGCTCTAATTGAATATTTGCTATCCTGTTCTGGTTCTATCCATCAGTCTCCCTAGTCTGTGGATTGTGTCCCCTTTCTCCCTTTTTTCTTTTTTCATGTATGAAAGCCTTCTTGAGGATTTCTTGCAATGGAGGGCTTTTAGTTGCAAATTCCCTTAACTTTTTTTGTCTGGAAAAGATTTAATTTCTCCCTCATATCTGAAGGAAATTCTTGCTGGATAGAGTATTCTTAGCTGAAGATTTTTATCCTTTAAAGCTTTGAATATGTCACTCCATTCTCTCCTACCTTGCAGGATTTCTGTAGAGAAATCCTCTGACAGTCTGATAGGGGCTGCTTTATAGGTTATTCTCTTTTTTCTTCTTACTTCCCTGAGTATTCTTTCCTTATCTTTCCTTTTTGCCAACTTTACTATTATGTGCCGTGGGGTAGCTCTTTTTACATTGACAAATCTAGGAGATCTAAAACCCTCCTCTACACACATTTCTCCATCGATCCCTAGATTTGGGAAGTTCTCTTCAATAATTTCATTAAGCACACTTTCTGCTCCATTTGCCTTTTCCATATTCTTGGGAATTCCTGTGATCCTTATGTTCTTACTCCTCACTGAATCCATTATCTCTCAGAGATTTTCCTCATTTTTTTTAATTCTTAGTTCTCTTTCTTCCTCTGTCTGGCGCCATTAAGCCTGTCTGTCTTCGATTATGCTAATTTTCTCCTCTATGTTGTCTACACGGGCATTCAGGGAATCCGTATTCTGTTTTATCTGGTCCATTGTGTTTTTCATCTCAAGTAATTCTGTTTGATTCTTCTTTATGATTTCAATCTCTTTTGTGAAGTAACTCCAGAACTCGGCTTGTTTCTCTATCTTTTCTCTACCTCATTGAGTTTTTTGATTATAGCTGCTCTGAACTCATCATCACTTAGTTTACCTAGTTCCAAGTCCTCAGGACTTAATTCTATGTTTTTATTGTTTTCCTTCTGGTCTGGGGCTTTTATAAATTGCTGGATGGTAGAGGAGCGGATTTTGTGCATGGTGGTAGAATTCAGTTGCAGTTACAGCCTGTCGCCACTAGATGGGGGTCAAGAGCCACGTGTTATGAGCTCTCCGCCTTGTGGCAAGATGGCTGTGCCCACTGGCTTTGCCGGGGGGGAGGGGCTATTACTCACACGCGCTGGTCTGTGTTCAGATCATCAGCCATGCTGTGGCAGTGACCCACATATAAAGTGGAGGAAAACTGGCATGGATGTTAGCTCAGGGGTGATCTTCCTCAAGCAAAAGAAGAGGAAGATTGGCAACAGATGTTAGCTCAGGGCTAATCTTCCTCAGCAAAAAACTAAACAAAAAATCCAGACTTACTATACTTAAAGACCAGGGAGTAAATGGGGGATGGATGCTTCCCAGACTCTCTGTGTGTCAGAAACATGAAAATGCAGAAACTCAAGGTAAGATACCATCTTCCAGAAATTTTCCATTCTAGGCTTATTCTATGAAATCATTTTCTTCTTTCCTTCTTTTAGCTTCCATTCTCCATCCTTTTTTTCCTTGCTTGCTTTTCTACTTTGTGTTCTGTTTTATGGCTATAGCCACACATACAGTCAATTATTCTCAATTACTCTGGAGCTAATGGTCCAGTTTGTGGATTGCCCAAGTCCTTGGCTTCCTCTCCTCTGGAGATTTCTCCAGATCTTTCAGTTATTTCTGGCCTTAGTTGAGTGAAGTCTAGAAAAGAGTAGGGCAATGAAAGTCCTATTAGACAATTTTACTAGTTCTAATAGCTTTGGAAAGGTACAAAGTTGAGCTTATTGATTCTAAGATATCTTTTTTGCCTTACTTGTGGATTTCAAAAAACAAAATCAGCCTGTTTTACATACTCAATACAGTGAAAAGTGCTTTGAAGAAGTAAAAAGCACTGTATTAATGTAAAATATAAGTGTATGCATGCAGTCCCATTAACCTTGGTGATTGAGAGCTGGTTATACATTTAAGGTTTAGCTAGTTTTGATAGAACCGAACCTCACATTTTTCTAATGGTTAGAGCCTGATGAGGGCTTAGAAAATGTGCCTTTGGTTGATTTTCTTTTTCAACCATCAAATAAAGGTAAAGCTTGAAGTCCCTTCAAAGCCTAATGTACACCTGAAATTACACAACGTAATAAACCAACATGACCTCAAGAAAATAATTATTGAAAATATTGAAGTAACGCTATACAGAAAGTCAAGTAAGAATAGACAAATGGCCCTAAAGGTTAGAATTTTCTTGCTTCAAATTTCAGATGATAAGAATACAATTATTTCCCTTGAAAAACTCTTAGCCTGATCTTGGAAGAAAGACCCCCCTGGATAGTCTAAAAATGAAGTTTTCTATTTAAAAGCAGTTCTTAATGTTCCTTATAGCCCTATGTGGAATCAGAAAATGGGTGGCCTTTTCATTTTAAACATAAGTAATCGATGCAATACCTTACATTTGATAACATACGCTGTTGCATTTGGTCCTCACTACAACTCTGCCCATGGATATTATTGGTGCCACTTTAGATGGAAAAGTAGAAGTGAAGCCATTAAGTGCCTTTCCAAAGGTCTTAGAAGAACTCACCAAGAAGACGGTGTGGCTCAAGTCTCCTGACTCCAGTTTAATATTCCCCACAATAATGTTGGAAAACCGCTTTGGGAAGGGAAGACTCATTCCTAGTACTGTTGTCACACCACCAAGCTTCAAAGGTGAGGCAAATATTTTACTTTATGCTTAAATTTGCCACATTTACTCAGTGTGTACTATATCCCAGGCCCTGTGCTTTGCCCTGGGAGGATTCACAGAAAGTAAAAGACACGTTAGACTTGCCTGGCTCGTACAAGCTGGTGGGGATGGGAGACACACACATACAAATGGGGCTATAATACAATGGCCGGGAGATACAATGCACCAAGGGATACAAAGCTCTGTGGGAGCAGAAGAGGAGCAGTATCTGAAAGTATTCCAGCAAAGGGGTCACCTTTCATGCCAAGGTGAACTTGGAATGAGCAAGATTTAACTGAGGAGAGATTGAGAAGAGGGAAGAGGGGAATGGGGTGTTGACCAAATTTTATCCACCTACAATTTTATCTATTCAAAGTTTATCTACCATGGCAAGAAGATAGTAAATAACATTTTAAAATTACTTTTGAATAGAAGTATTTGCATATTAGTTATATAAATAGAGGTAAAAGCAAGAAGAACTAAAATAGAAATGGCTAAAGTGGTTTCTGTGGGGAAAGGAACTGGGGAGATAGGAAGCATTGGGGTTGTGAGGTGGGAGAGGGCCTGTTGTGGCTGTTTATAAACCCTTCAGAACTATTTGATTTTAAAGGCACAGGTATGAATTCCTTAGAGAAATATTAAGCGGGCTTTAGAGAATGAGTAAGGTTTCTACAAGGAGAGGGAGGAGAGGGGGCATTCCTAGCAGAGGACCCAACATTAACAGAGAGAGGAGGCAGGAGAGCAGAGGGAAGAGTGGGTAACCCGTGAGGATGACAGTGTGGAACACACCTCGGTGGATAGGGACACATGAGCTGGTGCTCGATTGCAGAAGGGCTTGGGTAGAAGGACATGCATACACACACTCACGTGGTTGTTGGCAGGAAGGCAATAAAGGGTGTTGGGCAAATGGGTGATATGCTCAGCACTGAGCTCTACGTACAGCAGTGGTTCTCACATTGGTGATCACCTGCTTGTTCAGACAAAATTGCTGAGCCCCACCCCACAGCCACAGTTTCTTCTTGAGTATGTCCAGGTTGAGCCCCAAGGATTTCCATTTCTGATAAGATCCTAGGCAATGCAAATGCTGCTGGTCTGGGAACCACAATTTGAGAACCAATAACAGAGTATTCTAGCAACAAGGAAAAGTCGAGACTAGAGTAATGCAAGAAGGAGGTCAGGGGACTGTGTCCACCAGGACAGAGCAGAAGGAATGGAGCCCTGATAGGGAGCTGATGGTGGGAAAGTACAGAACAGCAGTCAAGAAAACAGACCAACTGCTTCAAAGGACCCTTGGGCTATCTTCTGGGTCATTTCAAATCACAAACCACCGTTAAATCTCTAGTGCCTGTGCCAGGTACATGAGAAACACCTGAAATTCATTTTTAAAACAGCAATCCTGTCTAGAAATTAAGCTGTGATTTTTTCTTACTTTCCCTTCCTCCTACCTTAATAACCTCATTCTAGTGCAATTTAGGTCGCAAAAGCACCTTCCAGGGACAGCATCCTTATCTTCACCTAGTCAGCAAGTATATAGAGTATATAGATCTCTATAAGTAAAATCATGTTAAAACTGATTTCCTTATTATTTCATTTTAGAACATCCTTGTAGATAAAATGTGTTCAAAATAAACACAGAATACAGGAAGCATCCATCTCCACTGACTGGGGCAAAATGTGATTAATTCCCCATACCATAGAAATACCCTATGAAAATCTAGAGGAATCCTTTATCCAACATTCCCTGAGAATCTATGACGTGATGAGCACCATGGATGTGCTTGGTTGCAAAGATGAATAAAACATGGACACCGCTCACAGCAGTTTGACATCTAGCAGTCTGTGTCCTGTGCTCTGAAATCTGCCTAAGGATTGGGTTTTGTTTGTAATAAAAAGTGAAAGGTAGGGACAGAATAAGATAGTTAGCTTTTCTAAATTGACCACCTCTGTTGTCTAATTATTCCATTGAGGAGAATACTTGGTCCTGGGTTATTTCATCAAGCTCACATGTATTTTTTCTGACACATAGAATCTGAGTGGCATCCAGCCCCATTTACTCCCTGGTCTTTAAGTCTAGTAAGTGGATTTTTTGTTTGTTTTTTTGTTTTTGTTTTTTTTTTTTCTGAGGAAGATTAGCCCTGAGCTAACCTCTGTTGCCAATCTTCTTTGTTTTGCTTGAGGAAGGTTAGCCCTGAGCTAACATCGGTGCCAGTCTTTCTCCAGTTTATATGTGGGTCACCATCACAGCATGGCTGACAAGTGGTATAGGTTCATGCCCAGGATCCAAACCCGCAAACCCAGGCCACTAAAGCTGAGCATGCCAAAATTAACCACTACACTATGGAGAGGGCCCATGGCATTTTATCACTTACACATTTTGATGCCCAAAGAGAGTGCCACTTGGGTTTTTTAAAATATTATTTCCTTTACTAACTCCCAAAATAATAGGGTCCCTTCAGGACCAGTGAGTGTTTGGCAATGGGATGTGTTTCCCAGAAGTGCTGATAGTTCTGGAGAAGAGCAAGTATTTCACAACCACAGTCTGGATGCCAAACTTTCTACTGTCAGTGAGAATCATGTCCCAGTGGAAATATAGTAGAACTGACCCTCAAAGGGATAAGGTGACAGGGAGTGGTGTTTACTCCAGTCAGAGAGCAACCGAAAAGGACTTCTGCAGGTGGAAAGAACAAAGACAAGGGCTGAAGGTCAACTTCCTCTTTGGTTTGGGCTAATCAGGATGCCTAAGTAGGCTTTCTCAAATGTTTTAGGTCTGCTGTCTCTTCCAGCTCTAAAAAAGACCCCATATGTTCTATCAACCTAGACCTCCTGGGCACTGGAGGGAAACAAAAGGAAAAATGTTCAGTCTCATTTGAATTAATGAAGTCATCCACAGAACCCAGCTCTCCTTGCCCCATCTTCAACCTCATACATCTCCAAATGTTAAGAATAAATGCTGCTCGCATCTGTCCTCATCACTCCACCTTGGCCACCACCAGCATAGCCCATGCTGACATCATCTCTCTCATAGATTACTGCAATAGCCTTCTCACTGGTCTTTCATCCTGTTTAGCCCCCTCCAAACCATTCTTTACATGAATTCACAGTAATTCATTAATTCATATTAATTCATGCATAGTAATCTTTTGGAAACTCAAATAATACTACTAAAATCTAAATACCCTACACATACACATAAAACCTAACTCAAAATTTTTTTCTGGCCTCCCCTTGCTCCAAGTCTTAATTAGCTGATTTGGCGTAGAGTGCTCTGCATAGTCTGTGCCTTCTGAGGTTTTTGTCTCTTCTTGTTGCATCAAATTCCTCCCTCCTCACCCTCTCTGTTCTCATCAGCCAGATTCCCCTGCCTGGGACACCCCTCCCTCCCTGCTTTGCTGAGTTGTCTCCTCACCTTTTCGGTCTTCACCCATTTCAGCTCCTGAGGGATGCTAGAGGAAGACCCCTCCTCCCTGGTTAGGCCAAATCCCCATCTTTTAAACTCCCTTGGCACCATCAACCAGCTCATGAACCCTTCATAGAATGTATCACAGGACGTTTACATGATGTATGCTTATTTAATTTCTGCTTGGTCTCCCGCTAGACTGTAAAATCCATGAAGGCAGAGACTCCCTTTGTGCTTATCATTGTATTCCAGAGCCTAGCATGGTGTCTGGCACATGTTAGGTATTAAATAAATACATTCTTTGTGGAGGAAGGAGGGGAGGATATATAAGTGGCAAATTGATACTACTAAAGTAAGAAAGAGGAGGTCTGGCATTTTAAATGAATGATAATAATAGGTTGCACATATTTAAACTTCCAGTGATGGGTGAAGTTCTAAGATGTATTTATAATTTATTCCACATGACAACCCTGTGGTGCAGTTATTTCTATTATCCTCATTTCATAGATGAGGAAACTCAGCTGCATAAAGATTAACTAGTCAAAATTACACAGCAAGCAAATGTAACATACCTCATAACTAGAGAGATATGATTATACATAACCACAAGAAGCCAGTCTCAGTATTGTTTTGACCCAAACCCTTTTAAGGGTTTTAGCAACCACTGTTTTTACTGGTCAGGGATTTATCTTATTTGGAATTGGACTTTGAAAGTGAAGAACTCTGTGTCCTCTTTACAAATGTGTCAACCTCCTGCATAGATGAAGATCAGAGAAAGTTCTATCTGGGCTTCAGCTGCCTCTGTCACTTTTCAGGTTGAAATTTTTCTACATGAACGTAAGGATGGGCCAATTAAAATGAGCACAACACAGAGCAGTAGCCCCTCCTCCCTTCAGTTTTGACTGTATTGTTTTAAAATGAACAGAACAGACATTGAGATGGTAAGTAACTGGGTGAAAAAAGAGAGAGTATGGGAAGAAGAAAGGGAGAGCAGTTCCCTAGGAACAAAGATTGAAATAGAGATTTATTTCTTTAGAAAAGAGAGGATGAAAAGGAATGTGCTGCCCTTCAAATGTCTGCAGGAAGCCACGGTTGATCAGTGTGTTTGGGGCCTAACCTGCAATAGAAAGCCTCATGTTTAGATATGGCAGAGGCTTCTGGGGAAGAGAGGAAGGAAGGAGGCCATGACGCAGAATGAACAAATCACCTGTTTGGAAATGGAACTCTAGATAGAGCACTTCCTCTATTTGAATTCTTGTTGAAGACTGATAGTGATTTCACTGGATTAGTAACTACTGGAAAGAAGACCAGTGTGAATACCTTAGCTCTGTGATAGGAAATAGAATTGAGTGATCCACCTCTTACAAGATAGAACATGACTCTATGTGTGGGATCTATGTAAAGAAAAGGAGGCCTAAGATTAAGAGAAGGAGGAGAAGGGGGAGGGGAGGAGGAGTTTTAGGAGGACAAACTTGAAAAAGGTGTCCAAGAACATGGAGTACTGTAGAATAAGATACAGGCACAGGCTCTGCTGGCATTGAATCCAGGCTCCATCGTCTACTAGTTGTAACCTCCCTAAACCTCAGATTTCCCATCTTTCAAATTGGGATTATAATCATATCTAGCTCACAAGATTTCTTTTAAGGATTACAGAAACTAATATTTGTTGGCTTCATAGCACATAGTAAATTATCAATAAATATTAGTGCTCCTGCTGCTGATGAAGATGATCTGTCACCTGAGAGCATAAACCTGAAGTACCAGCTATGTTGAATCATGTTGGAATCCACCAGAAATAACCAGGAATAACGCTGTTTTGGACTCTCTGCTGGGGGAGGTCATCGCCTGACAGTGAGCTTTATACCTTCAATGCAGAAACCCAAGGTAAGATGCCATCTTCCAGAAATTGTCCATTCTAGGCTTGTTCTATGAAATCATTTTCTTCTCTCCTTCTTTCAGCTTCCATTCTCCATCATTTATTTCTTTGCTCGCTTTTCTACTTTGTGCTCTATTTTCTAGTCTTTTGAAACCTCTGCACCTCTTCCCATGTAAAGACCTATGAAATAAACAATTTGAATAACTCTGTACCTATAAAGGAAAAGAATATTTAACTTAAAAACTCCCAAGAAAGAAATCTCCAGACCCAGATGGTTGCACTGCAGAATTCAACCAAATGGTTAAAGAATTAAAACCAATTCTACAAAATCTCTTCCAGTAAATAGAGGATGAGGGAACACTTTCTGATTCATTTTCTGAATTCATTTTGGCCTTTATACCAAAATGAGAAAAAGTCAGTACAAAAATAAAGAAAACTACAGACCAGTATTTGTAAATGTATATGCAAATATCCTTTAAAAATATTAGTAAACAGAATTCTGCCATGTATAAAAAGAATTATACACCATAACTAAGTAGCATTTATTCCAGGGAGGCAAGGTTGGTTCAACGTTAGAAAATAAGTCAATGTAATCCACCTTATAAACAGACTAAAGAAAAAAAAATTACAAGAAAGTTATGGAAAGATTAATGCAGAAAAATTCTGACAAAATTAAATGCCCATTCATGATTAAAAAAACCAACTCCCAATGACTCCACTCACATGAGGAATTTAAACATGTGGACAAAGACAACAGATTAGTGGCTACCAGGGGAAAGGGGGCGTGGGGGTTGGCACAAAGCGTGAAGGGGTGCACCTACAACATGACTGACAAACAATAATGTACAACTGAAATTTCACAAGATTGTAAACTATCAGAAACTCACTAAAAATTAACTTTAAAACAAACAAAAAATACAACTCAGAAAAATAGCAAAAGAGGATTACTTCTTCAACTTGATAAAGAAAATCTACAAAAAACCTACAGTTAACATTATATTTATGGCGAAATACTGAATGCCTTCACTCTAAGATCAGGAATAAGGCAAGGATGTCTGTTCTCACCACTCTTATTCAACATAACGTTGGAAGTTCTAGCCAATGCACTAAGGCATAGGGATCAGAAAGGATTGGGTACATAGAAAACCTCAAGGAGTCTACCAAAAAACCTCCTAGAACTTATATGTGAGTTCAGCAAAGTCAAAGAATATAAAATAACCATAAAAAATATATTGTATTGCTGTATGCCATCAATGAGTATGTAGACACAAAAATTTTAAATTCGGTATTACTGACAGTCACTAAAAATTAAAATACTTAGCTGTAATCTCACAAAACACGCACAGGGGACTTTTATGCTGAAAACTACACAGTGTGATGAAAGAAATTTGAGAAAACCTAAATAAAAGGAGAGCTATACCATGTGCATGCGTTGGAAGATTCAACATACTAAAGTTGTCAATTCTCCCCAAACTGATATATACATTTAACACAATTGCTAGGAAAATCCCAGCAGATTTTTAGTAGAAAAGGTTTTCCACAATTTATATGGAAAAAGAAAGGAACTGGAACTGGAATAGCTAAAACAATTAGGAAAAAGAATAAAGTGGGAAAAATCAATCTACCTAATTTTAAGACTTAGCTTGCTGTAGCCATAGTAATCAAGATTATGTGGTATTAACAGAGAGAGAGAAAAAAAACAGTAATGGAACAGAATAGAGAAGCCAGAAATAGACCCACACAAATGTGTTCAATGAATTTTTAACAAAGTACAGAAGCAATTCAATGGAGTAAAGATAACCTTTCAATAAATAGTGCTGGAGCAAGTGCACATCCATAAGCCAAAAAAAAAACTTCAGTGTGAGTCTCACACCTTACACAGAAATTAACTCAAAATGGACCACAGACTTAACTGTAAAACATACAACTATAAAAATTTTAGGAGAAAAATAGGAGAAGGTCTTCATGATCTAAGACTTTGCAAAGAGTCTTTAGTTGTGACGCCAAAAGTATGAACATGAAAGGAAAATCTGATATATTGAACTTCATCAAAACTTACAACTATTGCTCTGCAAAAGACCCTGTTAAGAGGGTGAAAAGACAGGTGATAGACTGGGAGAAAATATTTGCAAAACACATATCCACTGTAGGGCTGGTATCAAGATTATATAAAGAACTCTGGCAACTCAGCAGTAAGAAAGCAAACAGCCCAATTAGAACATGAGCAAAAACATGAAGAGACATTGTATCCAAGAAGATATACAGATGGCAAATGAGCATGTGAAAATGTTCACTGTCGTCAGTCATTCAGGAAATGCAGGTTAAAGCCACAATGAGATATCACTATGATGGCTCAAAAAGTTTAATGACAATACCAAACGCTGGCAAGGATGAGGAGAAACTGGATTACTCATATATTGCTGATAGAAATTTAAAATGGTATAGCCACAGTTTCATAGACTCTTAAAAAACTAACCATGAAACTGCCAAACAACTCAGTGATTACATTTCTGGGCATTTATCAGAAAGAAATGAAGACCTATATTCGTGCAAAAACCTATACACAAATGTTCATAGAAGCTTTCATTGTAACAGCCAAAACTGGAAACAACACAGCTGTTATTCAACTGGCAGTTAAACTGTAGTACATCTATGCCATGGAATACTACTGAGGAATAAAAAAGAATGAACTGTTGATACACATGACAGCCTAGATGAGTCTCCACAGAATTCAGCTGAGTAAAAAAAGCCAATTCCAGCAAGTTATATAGTACACGAGTCCATATATATAAAATATTATTGAAATGGCAAAGTTATAAAAATGGAAAACAGATTGGGGGAGTAGGGGCAGGAAGAAAGTGAGTGTGTCTATAAAATGGCAATGTGAGGGATACTTGTGGTGATAGAAATGTTCCGTGTCTCAACTATATCACTGTCAATGTCTTGGTCGTGGTATTATACCATAGTTTTGTAAGATGTCATGATTGAGGGGAATGGTAAAGTGTACAGGAGATCTCTCTGTTATTTCTTACAACTGCATGTGAATCTACGTTTATCTCAAAATAAAAAATTTAATTTCAAAAAACTCCAAATGAATGTTTCTTATCTTGATTTGATTTCATTATCAAAATTCATGAAGTTGTACACTTTAAATACGTGTTTTTTGCATGTAAATTAGGCCTCAATAAAGCTGGGAGAAGATACAGTATTTCTCTTTCTTTTCCCTTCCTGAATAATTCATTCTTACATTCCTTAGGTGAGCCAAGAATAATAGGCATCCACACAAAAGGGGGATGGAGGGGGCAGTTAAAGAGGTGTTGCACTGTCCCAGAGCAGCGTGTCAGAGCCCAAGCAGGTGAAGAGGACCTTGGCATAGACTGGTTGCCTGGTGCAGGTGTTGGTGTCTACATAACACGGCTGCCAGGCATGTTGATGTCTAAGCACAAGTGGTAGAAGAGCACAGCCACACATGGAGGGGATGGTGATGGCGATGAGAGATTGCTTACGTACAGATTGATCATGTAAATATATTAAGGATAATGGAACCAGATTTCTCACTGTTGGAGAGACAAATTACAAACATGGAGGGAGGAAGCTAGAATGAACCCTGCAGTGTTGGATTGCAATTGGAGGTATTGATGTGAACTCACAATTTTCACCATATCGTTGTATAGAGAAATTGATTAAATGTGTGAAAGTGTGCGTGTGTATATATATATATACACATATTTTCTACTTCTGTCCACTGATTGGACCTAGAAGCAGCAACATCCTAATAATAATGAACACATCTAGTACCTTGACCTTGGCTTCTAAATACCATTCTCCATTACAGGAATCAGAGCTACTTGGAGAAATAGCTGAAGCCAGGGCTGGTGCAGAGAAAACTATATGAAGAGCTTGAAACATCATATTGTGTCAGAAAGTAAGAAATGCTAAAAATCAGAATAACACAATGGGATATTTAGTCTTAATGAGAAATGTTTTAATTTTGACTCAGATAATGTGAACTTATATTACTAATATGATTAAAAGTTAACTTCAACAATACAGCTCATGACCTAAAGGATCTTACAGTCTATTTGGCAGGAATGGAATGGACTATGAGAACCCTAGGATTTCTCTGCCCAGCATATTTTTCCACTTCATTACCTAGTAGCTGACTAGCTATGGAGAAAATAAAGAGAAAGGAGTATAGGATGGCTCTTGTGTTTCTTGCTTGGGTGTCCAGGTGCTACTACTTGATCCTGGGACTTTAAGAGTAAAAGAAGGTTGGGGGCAGAGGAAGACAATGGGTTAAGTTTGGAAGATTGTACCTTGAGGATGTTTAGCAAGCAGTTGGTTTCATTGGCCTGAAACTTAGGAAAATATAGCACTGAAATAGCTAACCACATGAGGGGGTAATTCATCTAAGGAGGCTGGAAAAAGAGAAAAGCCAGTCAGCCAGGGCAGAACCCTGGGTTAATCAGCCATTTAGGAGAAGCCTTATGCTATTTGGAATAGGGCCATTTATAAGAAAGTACAATTATGATCAAACATGAGGAGCGAAGTATTAAAATTTCAAAAAATTAGAAACTACCCAAATGTCAAGAAAAAGTAGAATTTAATATTCTACCACTTAATAGGATGTTATCATTGAAAATGTCATTTATGAAAGACTATAATAGCAAAAATATTTATGATAGTGTGTTTTTCTTTTAAAGTACATTTTATTTAAGCAATGTAAAAATACGCATAGCAAAATCTGGAAAGAGATGCATCAAAACGTTAACAGTAATTGTTTGAAGGTGGAAGTCCATAAAGTTCTTCCTTTTACTTTTCCATCTTTCTATTTGCTAAATAATACTTCCTAATAAGGGAACAGTCACAAAAAGAATTCTCTTCCACCCCTTACTAAGATAACCATGTTTACAGTTCCTAATTAACACAGAACCTGGACATATAGTGGGCCCTTGATACATGCATGACTGTATCAATACCTGCAACTGAAGGCAATTGTCTGATACATTCTGCCTTATAAAAAGCTTGCTGTCCTTTGTTCGAAGAGCCACGTGTCCTGCCATCCTGGATCTTGCAGTGTGTGATGAACAGCTCTGCCTTTATTGTCTCTGTCCACTGACATTAATGCCTTGATGGGTCTTTACCTGGGGTTCCCAGGAACCATTCCTATTAGATTCACTGATTGGTCCGAGGGGGAGTTAAAACTTTTGATGGCTCCTCTGTAAAAACAATGACCAGCAGACTGTGAGCATCCTTCTAGTCACTTGTCCTGCAGAGAATCAGAGATGATGAATTCTTAATTTAGTGTAGTGGACTCCCACCCTGATGTGTCACTGTCCTTCTGACCTGTGCAGGCACTTCCAAGGCATCAGGCTATCTGGAGGCTGGTATGGTCCATGTGGTAACTGCATCAGGGCCCCCTGCCCATTCCTGAACATTAGCCCTTAACACTGTTCATAGCCCTTTACTTGTTCATTCCAGTTCTCAGGGCCAACCCTATTAGTACATCTTAGTATCTCCGTACATAATAGATGAGATCTGAGACTTAGGGTACTTGTGCAAGGCAAGGCAGCCAGTGCAAGGTGAAGCCTTAACACATGAATATTGTTACTCCATTTATTACTGTGGTCACCTGGGTGGAATTCTGTTGAGTGTGCATGGCAAAGGGGGCCTGTGTTCAGCAGGTGAAGCACCCCTCCCCCCAGGCCTCTGAGCATCTTCTCAGGCCAGGCCTCATGTGGAGATTCAGAAGCTGAGAGGTCACAAGGCCAATATCTATTTCTATATCTCTCAAAAAGAGCTCCAGGGGATGGGTCACCTTTGGGAAGCCCCAGTTTCTTCTCTGGGAACTTCACAGTGTCTGTCATGATCTTCTCAGCTTCAGTCATCCTGGTAAAAGCAGCTCTCCTTTTAACTAGGCCTCTGCTCTGCACAGATGAAATGGGGCTGCCCTTTTCCTTGGAATTCTCTTGCCTTTTGCATTTTATCCCAGGATGAAGTCATTGCAAAAAATGATTCTTTTTTTTTTCTGAAAAGGTTTTCAGGAGGAGGCTGTCCCTTCTGTGATGGGGTCTGGGAAGACTTGCTCCAAACCGTCTGCTCTAATGCCATGTCCTGAGCAGGGAAACTCTTTCTTCTAGGTTGGGATGTCTCCAACCCTGCATCCCCTCCACCAAGCTCTTCTGCTTTGTGGCTGGTGGTAAATTCTTATCCTGGCACCTCCTTAAGACTTTCTTAGGGAACCAAGGCTCCTGCTGCTGCTCCAGGATGATTCCTCTGTCCTCCAAATGGACATGCAGTACCTGGGAAGCTCCCATGTCACCAGTGAGACACCCTGAGCATGAGTCAGTGAGGCCTTGTAAGTCAAGCTCTGTGAGGCAAGGCACCCATCAGTGGGTTGGCCTTGGAGCTGGCTCTGCTCCCTCTTCTCCAGTTTAGACTTTAACTCACCAAACAGCTGTTCTTTAAGGTCTAATTATTTAGGATCTTGGCAAACTGGTCTTTTTGGTGGGCGGCTTTCAGTGGTAACAGCAGTTTCTACTTTAAACTCATTTGCATTTACCATTTGGGGTCTTCCCAATTTGCTGGTTGTCAAGATGTCTCCAGTTCTTGATTGAAGAGCATTGAGCTCCTCAGCCCTGAATATTTCCCTAGATACATTGAGCAAAGAGAAAGGTTCTGACTTCTCCATCTTTCTGCCCTGTTGCTTTTCTACTCCATCCCTGGAACTCACACTCTTATCCTTTGGCACATGTCCAGCCCCAGCTTGCCTTGCAGGCAGCTTTGGCGTACATCTGTTGCCTAGTTGAGTCTGTCTCTGACTTGTTTTGCCTGTGGTGCCATGTGTGACAGGCAGGAGAGTCTGTCTGGCACCCTTACTTCTCTGAACATCCTCAGCAAGCTCATGGTTGATACCAGAGGGCGATTGTCTCAGAGTCCCCAGTCTTTCCTTGCCCACAGGTGAGGCACTCAGGATGGGGCTGAATTTGCTGTTCCCACTGAATTTTCTGTTCCAACTTGTCTCCATGAAGAGACTTATAGCTTCCTCTAAAGGGCTTGAAGTGCCCAGATTTGGAGTACTGGGATACCCTGTTCTCCTACAGAAATCCCACACTCTCTAAATCACCCAACCCAGGACTAGAGAATCACTGTGTTTGGGATTTTATCTGGGAACCCACCAGTTACAGTGGAATTTAGAAATGGTAGGAAACTTGACTCCTGAGGATCTGGCTCATTGACTATGTGAGGAAATGGAAAATAAGAAGCATGCTAAATCTATGATTTCCTGGTTATTGCTACCTGTAATAGCCAAAATGAAGTAAAAGAAAGTGTTGGGTCAGACCTTGATGCTGAACCAAGCTCTCAGATCTAGGTGGATCTGAGCTTCAGCCATTAGCCTCAAAGCCTCCTAAAAAAGGAAAAAATTATGCAGGGACAACAGAAAGTACCTCTAAGACCTATGGTCACCAAGAAGGTCGTAAATGTAAGGGAGGGCAAAACCAAGAAACAACTGGAACCAGGGGATATAGCGTGAAGGAGCTGGCTCATTTTGTGGGTTGGTATCATCAGCTTCCTGAAGAGCCTTTACCAAAATGGATTATGAGAATAATCAGTTTGGGGGCTGTGTCTTTGGTGTTGAATGCTGCAGACTGGAAGAGCATGTTTGGGTTGATGCAGAATCCGAAGCTCACTATTGAACTAGTATAGATGGCTGTATGCGATCCAGACACACAGAAAGTTATTCCTGAGGGAATGGCCAACCTGGTGGACTGGATAAAAGCCACTGTAAAGTGTGTTTATACTGATAAGGGGACTGTCCAACTCCCCCTGTAAATGCCAAATGGAACTCCCAGATGAAGCAGCTGATATGCTTCAAATGCAGGCCATGTGGGGCTGGCTTTATGATGACATTCACCCACTGAATATGCTCATTACCCAGGTTATGGTAAATGCTGTAATTAAGAGGGCCCTGTTGCATGGGCGGCCCATGTAACTTTATGGCTACAAAATCAAACAACAGTTCAAGAAGCCTTAATTGGATTTGCTATCTTAGCTTCCCCATGTGGGTCCTACTGATTCCAAGAACATTAAAGTAATTAAGAAAATAGGGAGAGTCAAGGGACTCCACCCCGTGGAAGTCTTTGGATGGTTGTTGAAACATGGGATGAATAAAGTGGACATTGACGGAGTTGAAACAAAGGTGTTGATGCAGCACTGCCAGAGATGGGGTAGACCAATGGGGCTCCTTTTTGGTCCCCCAACATTAAAAGGTCCCAAACAAGTCTGCTCTGTTTACCCCATTTTGGAGGAATTTAAACCAGAAGGCAAAGACTACAACCAAAAACCTGACTAGGAATCCCTTGGGGCAATGGTTAGGAAGTTAAACAAGTTAAAGATTGACCAAGACCCAGGGTCCCTTGGCTTGACTCCTTCCTGGGGATCCAAAGCCTTTTGCACAAAAGTGGGCACCAATGGTCAAGGGGTGGAGAAGAGAAGTTCCCAGGACTCCTTGATACAGGAGCCCCGCAAACTGGGGTACCAAAAGCCACTGGGGAGGCCCTGACTTGGACTACAATTAGAAAGAGAGAAAGCAAATATGTAATGTTTGATAGGATTATGAAATTTGGAGTGTTTAAGCAGGTGTTATGTAAAGAAGTTAGATCTCCTTTATCGGAATGTTTTATGGGAATGGGTATTGTATCTGGCCAGAGAACACTTCCCTTACCTAGAATTGTGAAACCAAACCTGTAGAGTGAAGTCCTAATAAAGGCTACAGTTAATAATGTAAAAGTCGATGGAATTAAGGTAAAAAATTGTAGGAGAATTGGTATGTTTGAACAGGCTTTATGTGAAGTGGTTGCATCTGTTTTACCTGATTGTATTATGGCGAAGGGTGTTGTATCTCACTGGGGAATGTTCTCCCTACCAAGTATTGTAAAACTGAAGGCATGTAAATTTGCCCTTCAAGCCATATTAATTGGACATGGTAAATGGGAACCAGTAAGATTGTCTGAGCATACGTAGTGTGGAATAGAAGCTGGAGTGCTGGTAGGGACAAATTCTCTGTGCAGTGGCCCTACGTGGGGCATAGACTGGGGCTTATGGCAAGAGCCTGGGAGCACCTCCCAGCATCGACTACTGGGACTTTGGACTAGAGAATTTCCATTTTAGGGGCATTTATTACCTTGGTATCTGACATTGTCAATTGAAGCCACCTCTAAGACTGTAGGACACAAAATGATCATGAAAACCTGAAATACGCACAGTGTTTTTGGTGATGTCAGAGAAACAGTCTAATCAGTGCCCAGAAATATTCTATAATAAAATGGAACTGGTTTATACAGCTTAATTCTGCCTGGGGAATGAAGGAAGAGATACTCACGAGCAGGGAGACTTTTTTTCCCTAGGACTGCCATTGGAACTGCATGAGGAGCTGCCTGATTCTATTGTCACTTGGACAGTGCCCTGTAAAGAGCCCTCAACTGATTAGCAAAGAGCTGCTTGGCTTGTGGATGGCAGTTCCAAGGTGAGCATGCAACATCCTGTTTGGCAGGTCACCAATGATTCAAGAAGGTAAATACAAATCAGTTCAGTGGGCTAAATTACATGCTCTTTTCCTAGCAGTGATGGAAGAATTGAACAGTGGTAAAAGACCCTGTGTTTGGTTTTTTACTGATGCATGGGCAGTAGCCAATGGCTTGGCCATATGATCAGGTAGAAGGGCAATGGAAACTTGGCCTATTAAAGGGATGCCTGTATGGGGCATGGCCCTATGGAAATTTGAGAGGTGTGTTAAGCTAGGACATGTCGATGCCTTTGAGAAGAACTCCCTTCCAGATTTGGAAGGTGATTAGAATCCACAAACAGATAGCTCTCTGTGTTCACTTGAGGCGCACACCTGGTTCCCTGAAATGAGTGGACATGGGGGCACTGCAGCAATGCAGAAATGGGCGAATTTAGATAGAGTCCTCTTACACCCTGTGAGGCACAAAATGCCAGTAAGAACTGTTCTGCCTGCCAACAAGGTACATGGAGATTGCAGAGGCTCTGTGGCAGATTCCCTGGTAGGAAGGCCTGAACATATGTGGCAAGTGAGACTGATGCTGGTAGCCCTTGGGGGGCTATAAATGGGTCCTAAGAGGAATAGACACTGACTCTGGACTGGGCTTTGCTCACTCAGTGGTAGATACAAATGCTCAGAGCCCTATAAAAGAACTGGAAGAGAAGATAGTACACTGATTTGAATGGCTGACTCATTTCTTCAGACCAAGGAATATGATTTAGAACCCACCAGGTCCAACAATGTGCAGAGAGATATCCACCTCAGAGTAGTAGTTTTATAGAGAATTGGAACAGGTGATTAAAGTATTGGTTGTCTAAAATGGGGGGATATAAAGGCATGAAGGGCTGGCTTACACAGTTTCACAAATATGTGCTCACACTCAGCATGAGCATGAGTGAGGCTAAAAGACTCACCATGTGACTAGTTAGGTCTTTCTCAGAGTGGCATACCCCAGATCCTTATCTGAAGAGCTCCATGGGTCACTAAACAGATGATCTTTTGAGCCATTCTCTGGGCTATGTCCCTGATTCTTCCCCACGTCCTCTTCTAGATGAAGCATTTCTGAGCCCCTCTCATGGAAATTTCCAGATTGGCTCAATCCAACATTTAGATTTTTATTCACAGAGACCCATGAGAGTCCATGATTGCTCTCCAAATCAGCTATGTCTGATAAATCTCTCAGAGGTATCATCAGTGACAGAGACTGATGGATCCTGCAGGGCAGGCCCCAGTGGTGTTGGATGAGCCTCTTTCGAAGGTGATGGTCTAGTTTCTTCTGAAGCTCATCACTGAGAGGAAATGCTCCAGGAAGGATGGAGATTGAAACATGGGCCTGCGAGGCCTGGGGGTAAGGAGAGTTGGGAGCTCAAGGACATAAGTCTTCCCCAGATCTTTGGACCACAGAAGGTGAACTCCACAATCTTTCCTGTTGCTTCTGCAACACATTCCATTCTAGTTGTTGAATTTCAGATGAAATGAAAGACTCTGATTCATTCTGGGGTCTATGGAAACACATTCCACAGGTCTCAGTCTCAGGTAGAGGACCAGATGGTAGGATGGGGAGTGGGGACTGAAGGTGGGCCTGGGGCTGGACCTGAGTGAGAGGTAGGGGCTGGGATTGGGACAGGATTTGAGGCAAGGCTTGAGGCTGGATCTCAGGCGAGGACAAAGGTAGAGGATGGGAAAGTACTGGGGATTCTTGGTCCATGGAGGCATTTGAGATTCTATTGAAAATGAAGATTGAGGAACCATCACCTGAGACATGGTCAGCAGAGGGGCAAGGACTTGCTGTGCAAAGATGGGAGACCCCAGAAGAGCTGGACATGTTTTTGCTGTAAATGGTCCTCTGAGGTCTTAGGATATAGAAGCTGCTGGTGCACAAACAGCTCCTTTGGTTTCCCTTTGCTGCTCCAAAAAGGAAGGGAGAATGCTGAGTCATGCTTATCAGCAATTGACTCCAACATTTTCCCTAAAGAATTTAATTGGTAGTGTGCCCTAAGTTGTTTTGGGAAAGAACCTCTTTTCTTTTCCTTTTCTTTCAACATCAGGAAATCACTCCTCTGTTGGACTTGTCTCTCCAGGAGTGCCAGCACATCAGGGATGAGAAACAAGAGGTTTCCAGGCTCTACACGGTTGGCTGCAGGGTCTTCCCAAAAAGAGGCCTCCAAAGAATGGATGGCAAGAAACTCTTGATTGAGATCGTATGGTGCCAAGGTGGAAGGGAACAAGTCTTTGGCATGAGTTTGCCATGAAGAGAATTCTGAAACTGACAGACTTGAATGGTCAGTGCCTCTGATTGTTGGGACATAAGTGGACAACCCACCAGGGTGTCTGGAGATGAGTTCTGTGGAACAGGCTTCAGTAGGATGGAAGCCAATTCAGATTGAGTCACAGTTAAAGCACTGTCTGGTGATGGTGAATCAGACAGGCTTGATGGTAAATCATGACAAACCAATGTATCAGTGGGATTCATTGGGACAAATTTGGTAAGGGGTGGATGTCTTGGGAAAGAGTGGGATCAAGAGAGAAGATGGCATGCAGAGATAAAGAGGCATTTAGTTGAAGAACAGGATCCAGTATCTGAGTGTCATGTGGTGGGAGGGGGGAAAGGCAAGGGGTAGGGCTATGGTCTGGCCCCCTGGGAATTTGCAATCCAAGGGAGTAAAAGATTCTGGTGGCAGAGAGTGACCTGTTGGTGGGAGAATGCTGAGTCATGTTTATCAGCAATTGACTCCAACATTTTCTCCAAAGAATTTAATTGGTAGTCTGGCCTAAGTTCTTGTGGAAAAGAACCCCTCATCAGAAAATCACTCCTCTTTTGGACTTGTCTCTCCAAAAGTGCCAGGACATCAGGGCTGAGAAATGGGAGGTTACCAGGCTCCACAAGGTTGTTGGCAGGGTCTCCCCTCAAAAAGCGCTCTGAAGAGTGGAGGGCAAGAGCTCTTGATTGAAATCACATTGTGCCAAAGTGGAATGGAACAAGTCTTTGGCATGAGCGTGCCACGAGGAGAATTCTCAAACCAAGAGGCTTGAATGGTCAGTGCCTTTGATTGGTGGGACACAAGTAGAAAACCCACCAGGGCTATCTGGAGATGAGATCTCCACCACAGGATTCAATAAGGTAGAAATTGAATCGGATTGAGTCACAGTTAAAGCACTGTCTCGTGGTGGTGAAACAGACAGGGTTGGTGGTGTGTGATGACAAGTCAATGAATCAGTGGGATCCATTGTCTGGGACACATTTCGTAAGACGTTGACATCTTGGGAAAGGGCTGGGTCAAGAGAGAAGATGGTATGCATGGACAAAGTGGCCTCTGGTTGGAGAACAGGATCCACTGTCAGAGTGTCATGTGGTCGCAGAGGAGGAAAGGCAAGGGGTTGGGGTGGGGAATGGTCCATTGTGAAATCAGAATCCAAGGGAGGAAAATCTCTGGCAGCAGAGAGTGACCCATTGGTGAGGGCGAATGAAAGTCAGCTAAGGGTGTCATTGAGTTAGGTGAAAGAATGGAGGGGGGTGTTGGGGAAGGCTCAGGTGGAGGGGCTGGTGTTAGGCCTCCTGGAGGGACTTCTGAGAAGGCAGAGGACAGAGTGAATGATGACTCAGTCACAGAAGCTGTGGAAGCCAAAGAGGACACAGAGAGGGTATCATCTTCCAGGTCTTCCAGGAACAACAGCCGATTGACTTCTGCAGTTGTGCTATTACACACCTCACAGGAGGGGTCTGGACATAACAGTTGATGAAAGCGGGTGGTATCATGATGCTGGCCTGAAGGGCTGTGGGAGACAGGAGGTACAAAGCTGCAGCCAGGACCAGAAGAAAGGAGGACCCGCTGGCCTGGGGGGGTAGGGGCCACCTGAAGCCTGCTGCCCCTTCACATTGCCCCACATCCATGACTTCACAACACACTCAGCAGCGCTCACCCCAAGGCCTTCATTCACATACCCGTTCCTATGGCAACCCCCTGGCATGACTAGGGCAGGCTGCACTGAATCCCTGGAATTGCAGAGAACATGCTAAAGAGGAATCAGGAAAGAAGTGGAAAGACTGCTTACCTTTTCAGAATGGAAATCAGCTTCCTTATGTCCTCTGTTTCCCTCTTGTCATGTCTCCAACCTGGGAAACCAGGAGAGTGGGTTATGGAGGGAGTGGGTAGAAGCATAGGTGTTAGTATGGACTCCCATAGGAGTCCCTTTATGGGAGACCTTTGGGACATTAAACTCTGAAGGCCCCAAGAATCAGCAGATGAGGTCAAATGGTCAATGATATTAACAAGGTTCATATGTGTATGTTGCTTCATTTGTAAAGTACCTTCACATACATTATCTCATGTGATGCTCGAAACCACCATGTGAGGAACACAGGTCAATGGTTACCTCAAAGACGAATCTT
>NC_091852.1:5615014-5638877 GCF_037783145.1 Equus przewalskii
GGACACTAATCCCATCATGGGGACCTCACCCTCTTGACTTCTTTGAAATCTTATTGCCATCTAATTCCCCACCTCCAAATCCCATCACATTAGGGGTTAGGGCTTCAACAGATGAATGGAAGTGGGGCACAAGTGTTCAGTCCGTAACAAGGAGCGAGAGTTCTAGTTATCTATTGCTGTGTAACAAGTCTCCCCAAAACTCAATTGCTTAAGACAGCACAATTTTATTATATCTCAGGATTTTGTGATTAAGAAATTTGAGCAGGACTGAGCTGGGTGATTTCTCTGATCCACATGGTGTTGACTGGGTTCACCCAGTGGTATTCAGCTGATGGCTGGACTGGGCTAGTCCAGGGAATCCAAGATGTCTTCACTCACATGCCTGCTGCCTTGATGGGGATGGCTGGAAGGTAGGACTTGGGGGCCCCCCTCCCTCCACATGTGGTTTCAGGGCCTCTCCACATGCTATTTAGCAGGGTGTTTGGACTTCTTACATGGCAACTTTTGGTTCCAAGTGCAGGTAGAATTACTTCCCAAATAAACTGTACAAAGAAAGTGGGTTTGGGGCGAGGTGGTAAGTTTTGGACATGTTGAGTTTGGGATGCCTGTGAGATGCTGAGGTGGAGATGTTCCGTGTATAGTTGCAAATATGGATCTGAAGCTTAATGGAGACATTTAGGTCACAAATGGAGATTTTGGAGCCCATGAGGTCTCCACTACTTCATAGCCTGAGAATGGATTGCAGAGCTGAGGGAGAGAGTACAGAACAAGAGGAGACTCTGAAAGCTAAAGAACATCCATATTTTAAAGGATGATCCAGAAAGAGATACCAGCGAAGGAGACTGAGGAGGAACATATGGAGCAGAAAGAATGGAACGAGGAGAGGAGAGAGAGACGTTCTGGAAGCAATGGGAGCTATAGACAATAAAAGGGAATGGACCACAGTCTCAAACATCAAGGAGGAAAGAGGATCAGAGGACATTACTGCTCAAGTGCTAAGAGCATTGACACCAGTAAGACTGGGTCAAATCCTGTCCCTGCCACTTGCTGGTTTCATGACTTTGATCAGACTCCTTAACCTATGCCTCAATTTCCTTATCTGTAAAATGGGGATAGTAGTAGTATCTATACCATAGGGCTGTTGTTTAAATGAATTAGTCCACATTTTCAACAGATGCAACTGATCTTTTTACTATTCCATGATTTAAAGAGTTTGAAAAGGTCCATAGGTCTGACAACCAAGAGATCTTTAACCTTAGAACAGTTTGGTGATAATGTGAAATTTTTATGGCTTGACAGCAGCTGTTACCAGCGGTAAAATCCATTGTAACAAGATTGAAGGAATCTCATAATTTCCCTTACAATTGCACTTTGGTATCCTGATGTACTTTAAAATAAACAACAGTAAATGTTTTTACACCCTCTATTGCATTTTCAGACGACTGCTGCTTTTTCTTAGGTGAACAGTAAGGATTGTGTGGATGTAGAGCAGGGGCTGGAACACAAGGGTCAGGCTTGCCCCATCTATTTTTGTAAATAAAGTTTTGGTGGAACACAGCTACTTCTATTCAGTTACATATTGTCTGTGGCTGCTCTCATGTTCCACCAACAGAGTCAAGCAGTTCTGACAGAGACCATGTGGACCACAAAGCCTAAAATATTTACTATCTATTCCTTTACAAAAAAAGACTACTGCTTCTGCTTTCTTAGGCTTCCTGTTGCCACTTCTGTTTCCTACAGGGTTTCTTCTCCTGGCTCTTGCTTCTATTTAGCTCATCCCCGAGAACCTAGAATGCAAAGGCAGTTACGGCTGAAGGAGGAAAAAATACTACATGGAAGCAATGAAGATTTTTTTACGCAGATTGACTTCCAAAAGGACACTCACCTTTGAGTGTACCTGATATACAGATATTTTTGTTGTCGGTGGTGGTGTTGTGTGGTCGATTTTATTGAACCTGGAGTGGAAACCATTGTTGCTGTAGCTAAATCACTAGGCCTGGCCCTCACTTCACTGTCCACTGTTAGGCTGCATTCATTCAGATGGCGTTCTTTCCCCTAAAAGAGGCCAAAGGGCCTAGAAATGGCATAAATTGGCTATATAAAGCAGGGACTGAGTTAGTCTGGGGCTTTGTCCAGGGGAGACGTGAGAATCAGGCATCTTTTTAGGGCTGTGTTGGGAACTTGTCAGATTTTGGATCTCGTTACTCAGAGGGAGAAACAAGCTCCTGTTTGGGGAGGTACCTTCATTCTGTTTAAAGCCCCATTGGATATTTGACACATTTCTCTGGGCTACAGATTATTCTGCTTTAGGGCATCAAGGGTTTTGAGAGAGAGAACCGAGAGGTGTGTAATTTATTCTGTAATCATAGGCTGAATCCATTTCAACAGAATCCCAACATTCAGAGATAACTAAGTGTTATATTGCTTACATTTGGGAGACCTTTTTTTGGTGTCATCAGCTACCAAATTAAAAATCAATCTACTTTGTCACAAATCACCACCTCGCACCCACCCTCTTTTGCCCCAAACAAACCAAAATTAAAAAGTACCCAAAAAACGCACAATTTCTAGGATGTGGTAGAGAAAATGACCTTCTTAGGGCTTACTGCAGCTGGGCCTAGCAAATTACAAAGAAAGAAACATCTGTTGGCAACATTCTGGTCCTTCAGGTTCAGAGAATGTGGACCGTGAGGGCTGACTGAAGGACTCTTAGGGTCCTGGACTCTATTGCCCCCGCCCCAAGGTCCCAGGTGAGGGAATCAGGGCCTAGAGGGTTCAGGCCTCTCTCTGCTTTTCACCCTTTTGTGTAGCTCCTTCTGCTCCTCCTGTTTTTCTTCAAGCTGCTGTCAATCAAAATGCATTTGTTCTAAGAAATCACTTGAAAAGTGTTCAGGCCAGATGTCACTACTGAAAACCCTGTTCAGTTGGGCCCTCTCACAGGGGCCTTGCAGGTTCCCAGGGCTCAGGCCTAAGGCAAAGCAACCCCAAGGGAAGGATTTGAAACATCACGGAGGGCAGTTTCTTGGGGAGACTTAGGGAGGCTGTCTCAGGTCCGGTTCCCTGGAAGCAGATCCTGAGATGAAAACTCCAGTCTTAGTAGGAAGTGTTCCCAGGAAGAGACTCACAGGAGAGGGGGGATTGGGACAGGGAGGAGAAGGAGGCCCTGCAAGTGTGGATGGCGGCACAGTCGTGCAGATGGGAACATGGGCTCAGGCCACAGAGGAGCCCTGGAGCAGTGGAGGTCATGCCTGAGAGTTTTCCCGGCCCAGGGGCGAGGGAGCAGAGGTGTCTGTCCTCCCACCCTGTCAGCTGTTAGTTAAGAGCTGCCCTGCTGTTGGTGGGGGAGTGGGGAGGCTCACCTCACCCTGCAGTGGACTAAGTGACCTGAGGGCAGCCTTCCTGAAAAGAGTGGGATGGCTGTGTACCTAAAGGGAAGGGCACCCGAGGGTCCTAGGCAGAGCCTTGACAGTGCCTCTGCGGACGCCTTCCTGAGCCTTCACATCAGGCTGAGGGAGGCAGCCACGGGGTCATCTTACTCCCCAAGGTCAGTCGGAGAATCAGCGGTTGAATCTTAGCTTCCTTAGCCTTTGCAATTTTTATTCTCAATGAGAGTTGAGGAAATGAAGGTTTCAGCTACAGTAAACAGCCACAAATTCAGATATTTGGTTGGCAGGCTTTCCTTTCTGCCTGTCTTAGGGAGTATCAGTCTCCAGTACGGAAACAGACTTTAAAAATAGCGTATATTCCAAGTAGCAATTGAAAGCAAAGTAGCAGTGCAATAAATGTTCTGAGCTTCATATCTAAGCAGCAAGTCACTAGATCGTGGTTATTTTCTCACAGGCGTGTTATCCGTCTGTACCTACAGTAACAGCAGGGGCTGTTGGTGTAGAACAGACTCAACTTCATTGCCAGACCCTAACTCTGAAAGGAAAAATGAAAATGGGGAGGAGAATTATCTGACCATGCAGAGCAGAGGGCAGGTGGGGCGGGGAGTGAGAGAGGAAGACACCACTAGTAAGCGGCAGAGCTGGGGTTCAAACCCAGGCCTGCTGGCTCCTCACCTGGATGGCAGTGTCAGCCCTGGGTGCTCAGCTGGATTTGGCATCTGCCTGTTATGTATGAAATTCTTCCTCTTGAGTCTAAATTATGTGAAATCCACCCTTATCCTCTTAGTAGAACTTACCTTTCTTTCTTTTTTTTTAATTGAATTTTAATTATTCATCTAATGCACCAATAGATGTAAAAAGTTTGAGTTAAAACATCACAGATGAAACAACAGGAAAGTTATGGTTTCCTCTGACCAGCACCCCTGAATTCCTGTTCTCTCCCTGTTACCCACCCTCACTGGTGTCAGTTTAGTGTGTATCATTTCACATCTTTAGAAATACATTTAGATGCTTATTCTGTATTCTTTGAAAATGGATGGTAGTGTTTTGTACTTTTTATTTAAAAAAGAAAACGTATCAATTGTATGATACCATAGTTCAGAAGCTCCCAAACTTTCTCCGTATATGGCTCCCTTAGTATCTTAGTAACTATTTCCTGGTGCCCTGGGTCAAAAGGATATTTATAAGAGTTAGATCCAAGCAACTTAGTAAGTATTTAGGTCCTAACATGGCCATTATGGCCTTAGTGGCCAATTGAAACATTAAACACAGGAAAATAGTATTTTCAGTTCATTCTTAAACACAATTGCTTACTAACAGGAGGTGTGTGCCTGTCGGGCACTCCGTGGCTTCTCAAACCCTGGGACCAGATTAGATACTGACACAGTCCTTGCCTGTTCCACATCTATTTCTGCATGCTACTTAATCACAGCAGCCACTAGAAACCCATCTTTGCGAAAAGTATGGTATCAAAGGAATATCGCATGATCTAATGTTGCAACTATGGACTTCCTCCAGCTCATGGTTCACATGGTGTCCGACAGACGTCTAGTATAGCTGTTTCCCTGGGGCATTTCCGTGCGTGATTTGGAAACTAACTGTGGCCATAATTACAAATTTTGCAGCTCACCTTTTCTATCCCACAGTGTGCCTCAGAGATCTAACCATATTCCACATAAAGATCTACCTCATATAAAACACTGATGCACAATCATCCAGAATATGAACAGACCACAGTTGTTGGTTTGCTTTTTTTTTTTACCATTTGCCTGATAATGCCATTAATGTTATTTCTAATATTTTGTAATTTTATGTAATATCACAGTGAAAATCCTTCTTACGTTCCTCTTTGTTCATGTAGGCAAATTAGAGAATAAAGGAACTGCTGGGCCATAGGCCAGTCAGGTTTTTAAACGTTAGTACATACAACAGGTTGAGCTTCACCCTCTTTGATGAAATGATTTCCTGTAACCCCTTGAAACATGGTTACCGCTGGCTTATTTTCCTTAGGGCTCTGTACCCCATAACTGTCCCACTGGGAAGAAGAGCTGTCCTGGAGAAGTATGTCGTGATCACTCTGTGGACATAGGTAACTGAGACACACGAGGCCTGGGAGGCAAGGACAGGATGTGAACAGGCCGAGAGGAGGAAGGTCGAACGGATCACAAAGTGCGGGTGTTTCCTAGGACAACGAGGAGGCCAGTTCATTTAGGGAAAATAGTTGATTTAGGACGCAGGTTGTGAATACCTTGCAGGCATTCCTCAAATGTTCCCTACCCCTCCAGGCAGACACAGCCAATCCATCATGGCTCTCATTCCCACCGAGCCTTCACCCAGTCTTGGGATCCTCCTCACAGCCCTGGGAGATGGCCGTTGACTAACTAGTGTGGGCACACCAATGAATCTCACCTGTCATCCCTGGAGGCAGCGAAAAGGTGGAGAGGTAGGTTGAAGCTAGGCAGAGAAGGGCCAAGGAGTTCAAAGAGTGCCAAGCAAAGAGAATTTGGAAAATATATTTATATTTCAGACTTTATTGGCAAGATGACTGGTGATCCTCCCTCTGTGAGACAATAGCAATAGGTATTGATCTCTGCATGCTATTTGTTTTCTCCCTGTAGTTCTAAATTATGCTATTTATTTATTTCTGGAAAAGTGATTTCATCACCAGAGGCCCCTTTTATTATTCTCTTCCGTGAGTCCCATATATCGAATGACGTCTCTCCCAATTAAACTGTACTTATTAGGTAACAACAGCATCAAGAAACAAGGATTGATTATTTTTCATATGCCTGTATATAATGTTTATTAACTTTTAACATCCTCACAACAACCCTACAAGGTAGGCACTATTACTATTCCCATTCTATACTTGTGGAAATTGAGACACAGAGAGGTTAAACACGTTTCACAAGGTGATATGGCTGGTAAGTTGTGTAATCAATACATTTTCTCCTGTTCAGTGTAAAGACCAAGCATAATTTCTGATTACAAGGAATAACAAAAAGTAGAGTAGTGGTTTCCAGGGGCCAGGAGGAAGGGGAGACCGCAGAGTTATTGTTTAATAGATGCAGAGTTTACATTTTGCAAGATGAAAAGAGTTCTGGAGATGGATGGTGGTGATGGTGGCACACCGTTATGAATGTATTTAATACCACGCAACTTTATGCTTAAAAAGAGTTAGGATGGTGAATTTCATGTTATACGTATTTTACCACATTAAAAAAAATCGGCAAAAATGGAGATAACCAGGGTTCCCAAAATGAGTTCATATAATTTTGGCCAGAAGCAAAAATACTTGCAATTTTAGTTTGTTTGTGCAGCATGTCAGGGGTAAATGTATGGTTTTCTGTTAGATTCTTCATGATTTTGAAATAGTTAAAAGACCTCCCCATTCTTGTTTTTGTAGACTGGATTGATCTGACACCCTGGACTGGAAACTACTGATTTGACCCCTCAACTTTTCAGTTTCTGTGGAAAGAGGCAGTGTTCATTGAGCAGAATACTGTACATTATTCTCGACCCATCCACAGGGCACATGACCAAGGTCATGAGTCTGTGTTCTGGAATCCCACTGCATGCTGGCTTCAACATTTATTCACCGGGGACCTTAGGCAAGTTGTATAACATCCTGATCCCCAGATTTCTCATCTGTAAGTGGGACAGTGAAGATAGCCCATGGAAATTCCTGGAATAGCACCAGGCACTTAGTAAGCACTCAGAAAATGTTGGTTCTTATTAAACTTTATGGTTTTGTATTTACATCAAACAATGGGGATAATATAGAAACTCGAGCTTGCTGCATGACACAAATGAGACAGAGTGAGGTATTAGCACTCAACTGATGGTAAGTTCCCTCCTCTTCTTTCCTCCCCAGTATCAAGAGGGCAGGCACCCCCTAAGTGAGGGCTCTCTGACCTCTTGATGCATAGCCAACAGTACCCCTCTTATGTCTTTATAAATTGAAGGTGTATAAAGTGACACTTCCTAACGTTCCCTAAGTAGCTTCAGGGACAACTTGGTTAGCAATGTCAAAAGCGGCCTGGTTCTCAGCATGTTGGAGTGACCTTCACACATGGTACAGAGAGAGCCAGCCACTGGGACCAGCATGGTATCTGCTTCAAACACCTGTCACTAACACAGTTCTGTGCTTCCCAGGTCTTGGTGCTTCCTTGTTTTGTGACAGAGCTAATTTTTCTTCTTGATTACCTCAACCCTCTGAAATAAGATATTTAAAATCATTTCTTCCTCCTGACCATAGAGGAAGAATTGCCTGTGTGCGACAGGGCTAATGTGGGCTTGGCCCACTATTAACCTGAAGGGAGGCTGCCCAGAAGGGGAGCAGGGTGCTGATGCTGTCTTGGACTGTGACTCTTTGAGGTCATGGATGTCAGAGTCTTTAGCCATCTGTGGCTTGCCCAGAGCAATGGAGCTCAAAGAATCACCTAGGAGATTTCTGGGAAGATGGTGGTGTAGGAGGACTCTGAACTCACCTCCTCCCATGGACACAAGACGTTTACAACTACCCTTGGAACAATTAGCCTGGAGAGAGAACTGGACATTGGATTTAAAAAAGCCCCCATAAGGACAGCACTGACTGAGCTGGAAGAGACAGAAATTCCTTTCTGGAGAGGAAAAAGCCACATTCTAAATGTGGCACTTGATGACCAGGAGCAATTTTAAGGGATGAAGCATTCCCTGGATGAGCAGGGGATCTAAGCAGCAGAGCTTTGTCACAAGCAGCTTTTGAACTCAGCACAGCTAAGGCAAGTGTCATAATATGTGGCTTTGCTGCCTGTTAACAACAGGGGCAAATACCACCAGAAGCATCGAACCTAAGGGAAAGAAAAAGCCTGCTTTTAAAGGGCCCATGTAGAAATTCACCCTTTTGCCATTCTTATTTAATGTAGTGTTGGAAGATCCTAGCCAGAGCAATCAGGCAAGAAAAATAAATAAAAGGGATCCAAATTGGAAAGGAAAAAGTGAAACTGTCACTGCAGATGACATGATTTTATATATAGAAAATCCTAAAGAATCCACCAAAAAACTTTTAGAAATGATAGATGAATATGGTAACGTTGCAGGATACAGAATCAACATGCAAAAATCAGTTGCATTTCTGTACACTAACAATGAAGTAGCAGAAAGAGAAATTAAGAATAAAATCCCATTTACAATTGAAACAAAAAGAATAAAATACCTAGGCATAAATTTAACCAAAGAGGTGAAAGTCCTGTACACTGAAAACTATAAAACATTTTTGAAAGAAATCGAAGACGCACAGAAATGGAATAATATTCCGTGCTCTTGGACTGGAAGAATTAACAGTTATAATGTCCATAGTTCCTAAAGCAATCGACACATTCAATGCAACCTCTATCAAAGTTCCAACATTTTCCACAGAAGTAGAACAAAAAGTCCTAAAATTTATATGGAATAACAAAAGACCCCAAATAGCCAAAGGAATCCTCAGAAAAAAGAACAAAGCTGGAGGTATCTCACTCCCTGGTTTCAAAATATACCACAAAGCTACTGTAACAAAAGCAACATGGTACTGTCACAAGAACAGACACACAGATGGGGGCCGGCCCAGTGGTGCAGTGGTCAAGTTCGCATGTTCCACTTTGGCAGCCCAGGGTTCACCAGTTTGGATCCTGGGTGCAGACCTATACACCACTTGTCAAGCCATGCTGTGGCAAGCAGGCATCCCATATATGAAGTAGAGGAAGATAGACGTGGATGTTAACTCAGGGCCAGTCTTCCTCAGCAAAAAGAGGAGGATTGGTGGCAGATGTTGGCTCAGGGCTAATCTTCCTCACAAAAAAATAAAAATAATTAAAAATTTTTTAAAAACCAGACACACAAATCAATGGAACACAATCAAGAGCCCAGAAATAAACTCACCTATATATGGAAAGCTAATTTTTGACAAGGGAGCCAAGAACATACATGGGAGAAAGGAAAATCTCTTCAATAAATGATGTTGGGAAAAGTGAACAGCCACATGCAAAAGAATGAAAGCAGACTACTATCTTACATGATACACAAAAACTAAGTCAAAATGGGTTAAAGACATGAATGTAAGATCTGAAACTGTAAAACTTCTGGAGAAAAACATAGGTGCTATGCTCTTTGACATCAGTCTTAGCAGCATATTTTCAAATACTATGTCTGACCAGGCAAGGGAAACAATGGAAAAAATAAACAAATGGGAGTACATGAAACTAAAATGCTTCCACACAGCAAAGGAAATCATTGACAAAATGAAAAAACAACCTAACAATTGGGAGAAGATATTTGCAAACCATTTACCTGACAAGGGGTTAGTATCCAAAATACGTAAACAACTCATACATCTCAACAACAACAAAAAAACAACCCAACTTAAAAATGAGTAAAAAATCTGAACTTTTTTTTTTGAGGAAGATTATCCTTGAGCTAACATCTGCCGCCAATCCTCCTCTTTTTGCTCAGGAAGATTGGCCCTGAGCTAACATCCATGCCCATCTTCCTCTACTTTATATTTGGGATTTTTGCCACAGCATGGCTTGCTAAGCAGTGTGTAGGCCCACACTTGGGATCTGAACCAGTGAACCCCAGACCACCAAAGTGCAACATGCAAACTTAACCACTGTGCCACCAGGCAGACCCAAAAAAATCTGAACATTTCTCAAAGAAGATATACAAATGGCCAACAGCCACATGAAAAGATGTTCAACATCACTACTTATGAGGGAAATGCAAATCAAAACTACAATATCACCTTATGCCTGTCAAAATGGCTATAATTAACGTGACAAGAAATAACAAGTGTTGGAGATGATATGGAGAAAGGGAACAGTCATAGACAGCTGGTGGGAGTGCAAACCGAGACACCCACTATGGGAAACAGTATGGAGATTCCTCAAAAGATTAAAAATAGAACTACCGTATGATCCAGCTGTTCTACTGCTGGGTGTTTATCCAAAGAACGTGAAAACACAAATTTGTAAAGATACGTTGAACCCCTTTGTTCATTGCAGCATTATTCACAATAGCCAAGACGTGGAAACAAACTGTATACCCATCAAGCGATGTATGGATAAAGAAGATGTGGTATATATACACAATGGAATACTACTCACCAACAAAAAGATGAAATCTTGTCATTTGCGACAACATGGTGGACCTTGAGGGTATTATGTCAAACGACATAAGTCAGAGGGAGAAAGTCAAATACTGTATGATTTTGCTCATAAAAAGAAGATAAAAACAACAATAACAACAACAAACAAACACATAAATAGAGAGATTAGGTTGGTGGTTACCAGAAGGGAAGCTTGGAGGGAGGAGGCTGCAAGGGGTGACTGGCACATGTGTATGCTGATGGACGGTAATCAGTCTTCGGATGGTTAACATAATGTAATCTACACAGAAATCAAAATATAATGATGTACACCTGAAATTTATATAATGTTGTAAACCAATGTTACCTCAATTAGAAATAAAAAGAATCACCTAGGAGTCAACTGAAGCCACTAGAACCTCCCATTTCATTGTGTCATCTCCCCCCATCCTTCTCTCCCAGCAACTGTATGACTCAAATACTCCTCTGACAGTGTTAGTTTGCTGTAATTTACACCCTTGCCTGTGGTGTTGTTATTGCCAAATTGCTCATGTTGATCTTCAGAGGGTGGAACCCTGAGGAATATCTATGGTAATCAAGGCTGTACTTTGAAAAAAGAAAATCTTTCTTAAATTCCTTTCAGTTACTAGGTGTGCATCATACGGTCCAGCTATTTGATCCACAATCTTTGCTTTTTTTTTTTTTTTTCTCCCTAGCATTGGCTTGACCCTAACAAGTCCATCTTCAAGCAAATGAAATACAAGTGTTGATCCGTGGGTTTACTTTTGCTGTGAAATGTCCAAGGATAGATACTGTTTCTTCAGTTTCCCCTGCCGGGGAAGAAATGGATGGAGTTGAAGATCTGTGGGCGGGTGGAGTTTCTCTCTCCCGTGAGAGCTATGTAACATCTCCTCTCTTATTTGCTGGCCTGGGTCCTCCTTAAAGTCATTATTCTTATAGATTCCTGTGTCTTCCCCTCCCCATCATCTTACTCATTTATTTTAGATTCGAAGAGGGGTATTAGAATTGGATGGTTAAGTATCTGGAAACGTAATCGCCAGGTGCCTGGTTTCTTTTGATGGTGAGGTTGTTATAGTAAATGGTTCAGGATGGGAGGTTCAGTCTTGGGGACATGAGTGAAGCAGATATGTTTCAAAACTGAAATCTTGCTAGTCACTTTACTGAAGATTGCATGATTCTTTTCCACCCATCAAGCTCTCTAAAATAAATATGTTTTCTGGGTAATTGTTTTCAAGCTCTGGTGTTCTGAACTGCATTTTTTTGTTTTTTTTTGTTTTTTTTTTTTTGTTTTCCTGATGAGCTCGTGGAGAAGTCAGCCTGGGAAACATCTCCCTAAAAATATCTGGTCATCCCCTGGGGGCGTTGGGAGGAGGGTGTTCACTGGTGGTCTTGGGTGGCATGATGTTTTGTCCTGGTCACTGTGCCAGGCAGTAGCCAGCCTGCTTTTATGTCTGTTTGGAGGAGAGCTCCTGAAACGCACCTCAAAAATTCATGGCCTGCCCTGAAATCCTTCTATCCTTCATGTCAGCTTTCCCAGGGCTCTGAAATGTAGGCAACAAATGAGTTTCTCATCAGAGATCAGATTAGCACATATTATGTCACTTGCTTTCATTCAAGGGATCTTTCTTTTCCAAATACGAGGAAATTATTTCCAGGCAGAGTTTTTAAGTGGGAGAAGGAAGAAACTGAACATGTATGGCAAACTAGCGACCAACATATCTCTCCTTTAACTATCTTCTTTTCCCTTCTTCCCCCCTCCATTCTCCTCTTTCCCCCCTCCCTCCTCCTGTGTCTCCCCTATTCCTCCCCCTTCCCTCACCCACCCCTCATGAGCAGACTCTGTCTGGCCAGTGCAGGGAAGTCAGCGGCTTGTTCTGGTGTAGGGTACCCACGGCTGCTGTGGACGATGGATGCTGCAGAGAAAGGGTAGGAAAGGTGTGAGATTGAAAACAGGGGCAGCATTGCACGTGGGAGGTCCAGCGAGGTCAAACTGTTGGGGAGAGGCTGGAATAGAGTTGGGACAAGCATCCGAGAAGAAGTAACAGTACAGAGGTAATCAGGAGGCTCTGTGTACAGCAATGTGCTGGATAATGAGAATGAATGCACATGCCTGAGAAAAACAGCTGTGCCCAGCTTTTACCCCTTAACTACCAAGTTTTGATATTTGTGTTTATATATTTTAAAATATTTGGACAATTTTACGGTAAACATTTATAATAAACGGTCCTTTGGTGATTAAATATCATGAACTATTTTTTAAGGCCACACACAATTTTGAAATATAAATTTATCTCTAAAGTAAGATGTATTTCAACAATTAATAGATTTTAAAAAATTAAATTTGTGAAGACTTTGTTGCTTAAGAGCTTTGCTGCTACAATTAGTAAATCTGAACAACCAATGCAAAACTTACAATGTTTCGTAAAAGTGGTTTAAAGATTGACCTGTGACTCCTGGCGAATTTCAACCTAATGACAACTGGAATCTGAATTGGGGAAAAAAGAATTGTGTTAGATTCAATCTCTAAACCAGACATGGTGACTCACCAACTGTGTGAACTGGCAAGGGTCTTACCTGTCACCTAGACCCCTGTTGTTAGGACATGAACATGCATGAACAAAAATTATGTAATTTTCTCAAGATCACAGACCTAGTTTTGTTATTGGTGGTGATGATGTTTTCTAGTATCAAGAATTTCTGTGTTCTTTTATGCATGTCCTGGAAATGTTAACTTTAATGTAAACCACAAAAAAATTTTAAACTAGGGTTTATATATTGCTGACACAGAGAAACTCGATCCAACCCCTGGGACTCATCTGTGAATTTACCAAAAAATCTGGTTGCAGAATCCAGAAAGCTTCCCCCTTGGTATGGGGATGTCTTTTAAAGTCTGACTGCCTTTGAGTAGGCAGGGAGGGTGTCATTCTTCAGAGTAACATTTTCTTGTATTCGCATCTCACTCACTGGTGAGGACCAACTTTCAGGTACTTTGCCCTGAGTTTATTAAGATCTCTCTGACTATGAGTGTTCCAGGAATGGTGTTTTCCAGGGTTGGCTGAAGGTCAGCTGTCCTGATTAACAAACTCCAAACAAGGGCACTATTATGTCTTACTAGTATTTTTTAAATAGTTTTTTAGTACAGTCATGTGCCGTGTAACAACATTTTGGTAAATGATGGACCGCATATGAAACGAAGGTCCCATGAGATTAGTACCATATAGCCTAGCTGTGTGGTAGGCTATACTACCTAGGTTTGTGTAAGTACACTCTATGACGTTCGCACAAGGACGAAATCACCTAACGACACATTTCTCAGAATGTGTCCCCGTCATTTAGCAATGCATGAGTGTAATATCATGTTTGTACAGTTCCCAAAAGTTGAGAAAAGTGATGAATGAAAAGTAAAACTATTTACTTTCTCCTCTACCTTGTATCTCCAAGCCCACCCCAAAGAAATAACTATTGTCAGCAATATTTTATATATTCTTCTGGGAATTTTTAGATATATTCAAACTCCCCCACCATAAGTAAGGCCTTTTATAAACAAAAATGAGACTATCCTCTATATATTATTCTTTACCTGGTTATTTTTTCTTAACAATTTTAAAGATTTTTCAATATCAATGATTGATGATTGGTCTCATTTTGAAAATGGTTTCTGGTAGTTAATTGTATGCATGTATATAATTTACTTATTAATGGACATCGATTTTGTTTCTATTATTTTGCTATTATAAATTATGCTCATTAAGCATGCTTATATGTACATTATTGCATCTTGTGCAAGTATATCTGTACTAGAAATCCCTAGGTGTGCAATTGTTGGATCAAAAGGTATACACATGTTACATTTCCTTAGTAATAGATATCCATCCAAACAGCTTATAGTAATTTACCCCACTAATGTTAGATGAGAGTGCTCGTTTCCCCAAAACCTTGTTGAAAGGAGGTACAATCGACCATATTTTTATGTTGACCTAAAATTTATTAAAGAAGAGAAATATTTCATTGAGAAACTAATTAATTGGACAGTTATGTAATTGGATATACATTTTCAAGTTGGGAAACTTCTTCAACCAAAGTCTTATTGCTCCTCTAAACTTAGGAGTCACTTTAAATTTAATTTTTTCATGGACATATGGTAAAATTGACTTTATTTTGGTGTATAGTTCTATGAATTTTAACACATAGACAGATTTGTGTAACTACCACCACAGTCAGGATACAGACCAGATCCATCACCCCAAAAATCTCCCTTTTGTAGTCAGAGCTTCTTCCCCTAACCAGTAGGGACCACTGATCTGTTTCCATAATCGATATAGTTTTGTGTTTTGAGAATGTCATATAAATGGAATCAAATAGTATGTCATCTTTTGAGACTGGCTTCTGGAACTCAGCATTGATAACTCTGAGATTCACCGAAGTTACTACTTTTATCAATACATGACACAGAAACTCAATGAAAATACAAGTTGGTCTTTGAAAAGATCAAGAAAATTGACGAAACTCTAGCAAGGCTGATGGAGAAAAACAACAGAAGACACAGATTACCAATATCAGGAAGGAAAGAGAGGATATCACTAAGACCCCACAGAACAACTCTAGGTACATCAGTTTGCCAGCTTAGGTGAAATGGACCAATTCCTCAAAAAACCATGAATTACCAAAACTCACCCAATATGATATACATAATGAGTAGTTTTTACCTGTTAAAGAAATTTGGTTACAAACCTTCCAGGAAAGAAATCTCTGGCCCCCTGGATGCTGCTGATATTACTGCCAGAACTCCCTTTTCTGCTCCTCAAGCCTTAACTAGGAGAGTCTCCAGGAGCCTTCTCTGTCCAGTTTGATGCCCTTTCAGGTGGCTCCAAGTTCTGTCCGGAGATACCAAAGGGAAAAGCATGGTGAACTCAACACTGGTTCAGTGGTCCTTTGAATTCTTGTTTTCTTTTTCAATCTACCTGCCACTGTTTACTTTCCAGAGTTCTAAATAGCTGCCACACATATTCTGTCCAGATTTGGTACCTGCATTCAGTGAGAGAGACAGGATGGGGTACAATGAGTCCATCCTACCTAGAACTGGAACCTTAAAATCAAACTTTTAATCATTCTTTGTCTCCTAGGTAAAAATGCAGATATGCAGCATAATTTGCCTGGGCAGCTTTGAGGGAATGTCTTTCACATTTCCCTATTCCATCATTGCATGTCCATAGGTACAAAAGTGGACTGAACTGTTGATCTTTGTTTTTTTCTTTTTCTTTCAAGAATACTCACGTAATAGGTTGCATGTAAACAGTGTTAAATGAAGTGGCGTATTTGGAAGTTTAGTTTTCAGAGTTCTTGCTTTCTGTGTAGGAATGTTACTCTGTAAGACACAGTGATTCTTCTCACTTAAAATCTATAGCTTTTAACCTTATCCCCAAAACTGTGCAACATAGCCCAGTGTGTGTACACGTGGTGGCACACATCAAGAGGACAAAGATTACGTGTCTGACAGGATCCACATAACCACACAAATCAAATTAGCATGAAAAAGATTTAAAAACTTACACACTATGACTCAGATGTGCAGAAATGTAATATTGTTTCCCCATGACTGAATTCAACTTGCTATGAGCTTCTATTTCCTCTGAGGGCAAAAAGTTTAGTCTTGCCACTTCAGGGTAACTCAGGATCTGCCAGTTTAGAATTTGATCCCTTTCAGCAAAATCATAATTTAAACATAGTCACTTGAATGTGCATAAACTGTATTGGGGGTATTTTTCCCACATTAAGAGCTTCCCCATCCCCAGAATGGCATCCTGAGGCAGGGGAAGCTTACATACCATCATAGCAGTGAGTGGGGCATCTCTCTTGTGCACAGTCCTACCCTGGCTTGTCTTATGTGGTTTGGCCTTTGATTGCTGGCCTCTTTCTCCACTGCACCCTCTCTGAGTGTAACTGGTCCCACCTGGACATTGAGTGTGCACTGGCACATGCTGTCACAACCTGTGGTTGCCAGCATGGTCTGTCCTGCACGTTTGTAGACTCTGCCCTTTGTGGTCAGCACTCCAGGTCTCTTTCACTCATTGGTTCTCAGAACTTCTGTATTCACCACTGGGACAGGCAGAAACTGCTCAGCCTCTTCTGTGCCATGCTTCAGCCTCGGGGAAAGTTGCATATACTCGCTAAGGCTTCATCTCTGCTTGAACACACCGTGCCACCATTTCTTCAGTGTTCTCCGCTCCGAACAGAACACTTCCCCTAAACTGCTCTGAGACTTCTTTGTCTTGCCCCTACACCTCACTCCATTCAGCCAAGCCCGGGGTGCTGAGGGGTACGGGATTCCTTCTCAGAGCTCCAGATCCTGTCTTAAACTTGGTGTTGTCCTCTCTGGATCTCTCCAAGCTCTCCACCTGACCCCCTCCAAACCCCTCCCAACAACTAATAATGGCTTTTGTCCTTGGATACAGGATTAATATCCTAAAACAATAGCTTTTTATACTTAAGCAGTAGCTATTTCTCAAATTTAATGGGGAAAAGTGCTATCATTTACAATATCAATAACATAAATTGCTTATAAATAAACATACAATAAATGTGTAAGATCTATAAAAATAAAACTGTGAAATTGTACTGTGGAGGCACTGTAGAGTAGATTTTACAAAGTGCTCAATAAAGTGAGACTTTCCATGTTTCTGGCTAACATTGTTAATAAAGTCAATTCTTCACAAATTAATATATACATTCAAATCAAAATTTCAATGAGACTCTTTGTGACATTTAATAAACTGATTCTAAGGCTAATCTGCAGAAGAAAGTCCTCAAGACTACTCAGTAAATATGTAAAAAAACAACTATAGGTCCTTGTTCTATTAGATAGCAAATCAAGGCCTCATGATGGACACACATGGTGATTAATGTGGACTCAGGAAGAGGAGAAGAGTCAGTTCAACAGAAAAAACCCTCCCGAAGTGACCCATTATGTATGGGAATATGGGTTATGATAAAGATTGTATATCAGAAAAGGAAAGATAGATTATTCAAGGGGTAAGTTTTGGATTACTTTTCCACTTGGAAAAAAAAGCTAAAGACACATCTCTTGTATGAAAGTACTTCTAAATTCCAGATAAATTCAAAAGCCCAATGTATTTAACAATCTATAGAAATTTTAGGTAAAACTTTAGGAGTATTTTTTACCAGAATATTTGGTTTGTTCACTTCACAGTGTAGATTCTCAGTAAATATTTGTTGAATGAATCACTCTAACATGAATTATAAACAAATTAAAATACACGAAAAATAGTGAGAAGAACATTTGCCAAAACATAACAAGTAGTAAGATGCAGAGTATGGAAAGTGGGATGCTGCAAACCCAAAGATGTTGCAACAACTCAATGAAAAGACACATTGAAGGAATAAAAATAAGTAGTTAATAAACTTATAAACAGATGCTCAAAATCATCAGTAACAAAGAAAATGCAAATTAAAACAAGATATTTTTGTTTATTATACTGAGAAAATTATAAGTATTGATGATGTCCAGTTGATGAGGATGAGGGCCACACTTCTGGGGGGAATGTATAAGCTGCTACAGCCATTTGAGAGGGTAATTTGGCTATATCTGTCAAGATTAAAATGCCTAGATTCATAGAAATGATCTTGTTGGATCATTTCTGTGAATCTATCTAAAGCAAACTTTATTCCAGCACAGGTAGGTATTATGCAAGGATGTCCATTGCAGCATTGCAGCATAACATTGAGAAGTGGAAGCAATAAAATGCCAAGTAATTTTGGCAAGGATAAATAAACTATGTGGAATACATGCAGTCATTAAAAGGAACGAGGCAGGCATATTATTGACCCTGGAAGATTTATTGGATATATTGTAGAGTTAAAAAAGCAAGTAAAAATACCACATATAGAATGATCCATTTAGATGAAAATAAACAGATTATTTAATATGACTATCTAAGTGCACAGAAGAAAGACTGCAAAGATGTGTACTAATGTGGTTACCTCTGTGGAAGAGAGTGGGGTGGAAGGAAGTGAAGACATCCCATTTACTTATATCTACTTACATTGTACTCAGATCTTTTACAATGAGACTATTTCATATATCACTTGGTAATAAAGAAGAGTAAATGAAAGGAGAGAAAGCTTTAGGCAAGAAGGAAGGAAGGAATCAAAGCGCATTATGCTCTGAGCGTGTACTGTAGAGACAGAGCCCTGGGTGAAAGGAAGCCCGCTTGCAAGTCTTCCGCAGAGGCTCTCTGCTTCATCCTGCCTGCTGCCTGATTAGCCCAGCAGGGTAGTTAAGATCTTCTTCTTGCTCTGTTTACCAGGCACTGGGCTCTGCCAAGCGCCCTGAAGAGACGGGGTGCTTGTACATGGCTTCTGCATGCAAGTCAGGATGGGAGGAACCCCAGCCTCTGCATCATACATGGCTGGCTCAGCCATAAGAGCAACGTTGAGTCAGGTTGCTGGCTGATGTCTGTAGTGCTCCCTCCCTGAGGTTACGATGGCTCTTCCTGGAAGCCTGAGATGGCATGTAATTTCTGTCTCCGATGGTGATATTTGTGAAACTCCATGTTTATGTGTCATTCCGTAGCTTTCTGGCACCCCTTGGGGCTAATCGAATGGACAGTCCCCTTGCTGCAGAATGATTTTTTCAGTGGGGAACATATCTTCTTCTGTAGCACAGAGAGAGTACTAGGAGTGTAGATTTTGTTCTCGTGTAAGGAACAGGAGGAGAAAATGCACAGGTCCCATTCATCAGGCCAGTTTAGTGCCTGCCTCCCAGCTCTGCTCTTTCAATTACTCCCCTTGCTGAGTATATTAGTTTCCTGAGGCTGCCATAACCAGCTACCCACACTGGGTGGCTTAAAACAATGGAAATTTATTTTCTCACAGTTCTGGAGGCTAGAAGCCTGAAGTCAAGGTGTCAGCAGGGCCTTGCTCCCTCTGAAGGCTCTAGGGAAGAATCCTTCCTCGCCTCTGCTAGCCCTTGGTGGTGTCCAGCCACCCTCGGCATTCCTTCCTTGGTTTGTCTTTGCGTCACTCCAGTGTCTGCCTCCATCTTCACATCGCCTTCTCCCTGTGTGTCTCTGTGTCCAAATCTCCCTCTCCTTTCTCTTATAAAGACCTCAGTCACTGGATTCAGGGACCACCCTAACCCAGTAGGACCACTTTCCAACTTAATTAGTTACATATGCAAAGATCCTATTTCCACATAGGGTCACAATCTGATGTTCCGGGTGGGCAGGAATTTCTGGGGAACACCACTCTGCCCACTGCATGAGTGGCCCCCACTTAGATTTCCCACTCTTTAGTATTTATGTTTGCTCCTCTGTGACCTTCATGCTTTTGCTTCATGGCTCATTTTCCCTCCTTTGTGTGTGTGTGCTTTTTGCCGAATTTGAGCACCTGCTTCCGACAGCAGAGCTTCACACTTTTTACTTCTCCACACACCCATGGTGGCAGTAATCCCATCTCTGACCTATTGGGGCAGCCTACCCCATTGTCCTCATTCATATACTTGTCTAGTCAGTCTCCAGTATTTAATTTGGAAGATTTCTTCACCTGGTCCATGGCCTAAGACTAGACTATGTGTGTAATCAGTTCATAATAAATGCTTGTTGACTAGAATCGAAACACTCCTGTTAGGGAGCAACTGCCATGTTCTTTAAAAACAAATCAAGACACACAACTGAACAAAACCCATTTCATAAATCAAATAACCCTAAGTCCCCACCTGCTGTAGTTTAGTTTTGGCTGTGGAAACAAATAATGGTAAGAAAAAACCTTTAATTTTATAGTGTGTAATTCTAAATGACATATGCATTTGATAAGACATGGATTTATAATTTTTAACCTTATCCTTATGGTATGGTTGGTGGTGATATTGATGTCATTTTGATCAGGTACGATAGTGGGTATTTGTGCTTCAGGGAGGACCCGACACTCCTCCTTGTGGGAAGGAGAGTATGTGGCAGGAGTAGTGGAGAAAGCAGAAGGCAAAAGAGCAGAAGCCCTTACATCACTGAGGAGGTACTTCTCAGGGCTTACTTCCTCCTTCAGGAGCGCCCACTTTGTTTCATGACGGGCCAAATTTTTGGCCCATAAAAAGAGTCATCCTTTACTTCCTCCCTTTTCCCTGTAGCTTAAGAACAAGAAGGCATGGAAGTTGGAATGGCAGAGACACTTAGCCACTTAGAGAAGTGGCTCATCCCCAAAAGGGGGTTTTCAACCCTGGACATGACCCATGGAGTAAATGCCAGCTGCCTGATGGAACGTGGGAAGGCTCCTTTTTCAGCTGGTGTGGATACATGCTAATGCTCCAAAGCAGTGCTTTTGACCCCAAACCAAGTACCAGCACATTTAGGGGTGACTTTTCCTCATCCTCTTATTTAATGACTTAAAATCTTAAATGATTGTCTTTCTCCACTGGTTTGGTTTTCCAGAAGGTAGGAAAGAGGATTGTGCTTACCTTCATGGACTTGGTTGTAGTGGGGATAAGACAAGGAACAGAGCTGGGTGGTCTTCTTTTACCCCTTAAATCCTTTCTGCTTTATTCTTCTACACACTTTTAGGATCTCCTAATGTCCTACATAGTTCACTTGTTTATTTTGATTTTATGCCTGTTTACCCATGAGAATGTGTCCTCCACAAAGATCGAATTTTTGTGCATTTATAGCTGCTATTATTTGTACATCTAAATCTGTGCCTGGTACCTAATAGGTGCACAATAAGTATTTGTTGATTGAATTAATTGAACCTTTCACTAGAAGTAGCTGTTCTAGCCAATCCAAGAGTCCCTGAATTTGTTCTCTATAGGACCAGAGGTTTTCAGAATATAAATCCTAGAAATTGCTGTCGTGATTCAGACTGTGGACCTTCTAGAGCAGTATTTGATGGGATGAATGTGATGGTAGGGCCTGGCTGTTCTCCTTGACATCTGCCTCAAAGGTTGAGATCATCATTCATTCATTCATTTGTTCATTCAACCAGACAGGCAGAGAGTCAATCTTATCTCAATAATTAGCTTTGAAAATACAATGCTGAACAAGACATAGAGGTCCATACGCTCATAAATCTTGCCATCCAGAACTAGATCAGCATTTTTGGGGGAACTTATTTATCTTTTCAGCTTATTCCAATCCTGCAATGAAGCATTCCTCAGCTTTACTACTTGCTTTATAATGAAATTGTACATGCAGAGCCTTACGTGAGTTCTTCAAGCAGAAGCGCGCTGCCACAGTGGACTCTTCAGGCCCAGGCGATGGGGTCGAGCTTCTTGTCAGTGCATGTCCCTGGTGATATGCGTGGTTCACTATGTCAGAATCATGTGGTCCTTTTAAATTACAGGGAAAATGTTTTTCTTTTATTGGCGACATGGAATGATGCTGGATCAATGTGAGAGAAAGACACTCTAGGGATATATATGATGATAGAAGAAAACAGACAATTTCAGACTTGAAAAGTGCCTCCTCCTGTTTTACTTGCTGCCAGCTCTCCTCCTTTCTCCGGTAAGCAGTATAGTGGAGAGCACATCACTGGTACCACATATTAATTTCTTCCATGGTCACATCTCAGAAGATGGAGGAAGATGTCAGGAGCTTAGTGACTTTTTCTGTATGACTTAGTGACAGCACATATGAAAAGAATCCAGAGTGTTGGTCTATTGTGAACTCGGAGTGAATCAACACTGAGATGAAGCTCCTGAGGGACAACAACAATTATGTCCAAAATGAGGTCGGTGGTGGTCCCCTCACCTGAGTGGATGTGGCAGCCCCTGGGGCCCCGTGCTGGAGGAAACACAGAGTAGACAAGAATATACCCAGGGTGAGTACACTCAAAACTGTCCCATATGAGGAGCAGTTAAAAGACCTGGGGACGTTTGTTTTATTTAAGACTCAGAAGGACCGCAAGGCTGTCTTCAAACGATGGAACGGCTTTCCGTGTGGGAGAAACATCAGACCATTCTGGAGCCTCAGGTCTTGGCACACGGATGACTGGGTGGAAAGACTTCCTACAAGCAGGTGTAGTCAAAGATGGCTGCCTGGGGAGCTGCCTCTGAGCTATACTCACTACCTGATCCCCTAGGAAGAGTGTGAGTCCTGATCTGGATCCAATGAACTCAGATTCCTACTGAAGCCAGCCTAGGGCACGGTAAGCAGATATGCCGACCAGGTCAAAGACAAAATGACAGCTCTCATTTGGGGCCATCTTCTGTGATCCTCCTTTCCCCAATTTGCCTTCAGTTGGCTTTTATTTTTCTGCTCCTTTTAAAACATCTTCCCATACCTATTGACCCAACAATTAAAATTTGGGAAGTCTGTGTTACAGAAATAAAAATCTAAGTGTTTAATGATATATATCTCCTTGCACATATATCATTAAATACATAGAACAGAATTACATAATTTTATGTTATACTTACATATAATAGAATTTTTGAATTGCAAAAATGTGTAAACAACCTGAATGATGATTAAAAGGGAATATGGTGTATCTATAACATGAACTATTATGCAGTTATTGTGGACATGAGTTAGCTCTCCATCTACCGTCCTAGAGGGATGGACAGAATGTAGAGTTAAGTGAGTAAAGCAAGAGAAACTTATGTGGTATGATCTCATTTTGTGAGAATAAACTGTAAGAAAGAATCCCTCACCCATGCAAGCGTGCTGGCGTGCATTTGTGTGAGGATGGTGAGCGGGTGGAAGAATACAGATGGTGGTGTAACCCTGGTGGAGAGTTCAGGGCGGGGCGAGGACCTGAGGGACAGAAGGGGCAGGAATGGAGACAAAGTGAAGGACAGTGGAAGGAGATGGCTCATGCATCTGTCTGTCTGTCTATCATCTCTCTATCATCTTCATTGGTTGAGCTTAAACTGTATTACTTGTGAGGACTTTAAAAAGAGATAGAAAAAGGAAAGAAAGAAGGAAAATTCTTTTTCTCTTTTGTATGATTTCCATTTTTTGCTGTGCTGCTCCTACAAACACTGTCTCAACCTTTCTGTTAAGGACAACCCAGAGGTTTTAAAGTTAAAAGCCACTAGTTTTAATCCTTTAAGGATGATGACTTAAATTAGAAATATGGGGAATGTGTAAAGAGAAATTTTGTGTGTGTGTGAGGAAGATTGGCCCTGAGCTAACATTTGTTGCCAATCTACCACTTTTGCTTGAGGAGGATTGTCGCTGAGCTAATATCTGTGCCAGTCTTGCTCTGTTTTATGTGGGATGCCCCCACAGCATGTCTTGACGAGCAGTGCTAGGTCTGCACCTGAGATCCAAACCTGTGAACCCTGGGCCACCAAAGTGAAGCACCTGAACTTCACCACTACGCCACTGGGCCAGCCCCAAGAGAAAAT